>NW_011503244.1:0-12140 GCF_000495115.2 Populus euphratica
ACTTAAAAATACAAGAAAAATACAAAGAGAGAAAGCAAGAGCATGATCTTGATCTGGAAACCAAGATGCCTAAATGCATGGCAAATGCCTCTTTTTATAGGCCAAAATTGGGAACTATTGATTTGATGACTAATTGATGAGTGGGTAACCAACTCTTGACTTGGTGACAATCCTTATCTTCTCTTGTCTACCCAAAACATCATTAATAATATCAAAAATGGAGCCAGTTGCAAACATGAAAGTTGTAACTGGGACCAGTTGAAAACATGAAAGTTGTAGCAAATTATCTTAGCTTTCCACTGAAAAAAATAGAGGTCATTTTGAATTCCAAAACAAAAAAAAAATTGCAGGTCATTTGGACTTCTAGAACTTTAGATATGGGCCAAAAACTGAACAGTGCGCGGGCTGTAGGACAGATTCAAACTTTTTTGTTTTTGCTACAATTTGGACTTGAAAATGACTTTTTTAAATCTAGGCCTATGTCTTATCTTTCTATCCGTATAAAATAGACCAAAATTCAAGAACTACAGCTCCAGATATGACTCAATTACTAAATAGTATTTTGGTTTGGACTGCATCAACATCTCTTTTTAAGTTTAGCCATCTCTTTGTCCTTTCAATTTCAGTTCTTAAATTCATCAATCAATCCTTTCATTTATGTGATAGGCCTATATTTAAAATGAATATTTACCACTAATTAAAGGTATCTTATATTATTAGATATGTTATTATAAAACATGCTTTAGTTAAGGAGTTATTGATACTTCAAATGCAAAATAATGATATAAAACCTTGATAAAAATACACTTTTAAGTATTAATCATGAGCTAATGACTAGAAATGAATTCCATTAGTTTTTTGGCTTGATTAGAGATGGAATTAATGAGATCTCAGCATATGACGACCCAAGGCTTTGGAAAGATCGACTTGTTATGATTCTAATATTGTAAATTAATGAAAGACAATTTCATCGTCTTTTCATTATAAGAAATGTTTATTTTGATTCTGATTTATGGTATCAAATTTCTCCCTTAAATTGGTTCAAGTTCCTATAGGTTTGGAGTCCTTAGTGAGAACTTTTTTAAGAGATTCTGGTCTGGTTCCTCATCATAAGTTAAAGGAAAACTTGAAACAAATAACAAGCATGCATTATCCATATGGCATTTTGCATCCATTTGTGCATTTCATTCATTTTACTTGTATTCATTCAGGTTGAAATATAGGTCCCCCAAAAGACCATAAAATTCAGTACACTCGACTACAAAGAAAGATAATGGAAAACGAAGAAAGAACACATCTAGAGGCTCATTATCAGAGGGAGTTGGAGAGCATGAAAAATGATATTACATGACTTACAAGTCTACTTGAGCAGACCTTAGTATCCAAGTCTGGGGAGGATACCTCTACTCAGCCAGTAGTTGCAACTCCATCTGTATCTATGCCAGCAGCTCCTTTTGTATTCACATCTCAAAATTTAGGAGCAAATCCTTTTTCATTTGAACAACAGTACATTACCAATGTTCCACCAGCATAAATGCCGGTTGTAAACTTGATAATTGATGACTCACATAGGATGAAATTCTCTAAACATGTTGATTATGATAAATTGATCGCTCTGGAAGAAAGATTGAGGGCAGTCGAAGGGGCAGACTTATATGATCCTGTTCATTCTGCAGAGATGTATTTAGTTCCAAATGTAGCTATACCTAAAGAATTTAGGGTACTAGAATTTATCAAGTATATTAGAACTGAATGCCCAATCACTCATTTTAAATCTTATTGTAATAATATGGCAGAAGTAGTGAATGATGAGAAACTTCTCATCCATTTCTTTCAAGATAGTCTTTCTGGATCGGCACTAAGCTGGTATACAAGGCTAGATACTACAAAGATCAGAAAGTGGAAAGATTTGATAAAAGCTTTTATGGAGCAGTATAAATTGAACATGAAGGTAGCCCTAGACAAGTCAAGGTTGTTAGTAATAAAGAAAAGCAACAAAGAGACTGTAAGAGAATACGCTTTGAGGTGGCATAAAAAAGCATCTCACGTGCAACCCTCTTTGTTAGAAAAAGAAATGGTCACTTTGTTTTCCAAAACTTTTAAATCTCCTTACTTTAAACACCTAGTGGGTAGTTCAGCTCAGCATTTCTATGATGCTATAACTATCGTTGAGAGGATAGAACAAGCAATAAGAATGGGGAGAATGTTAGAGCCTATTGAGAAGAAAGGCTTTATTGGGAAAAAGAAGGATTCCGAGGTGAACCATGTGGAAGGAGGGTATAAGGGTAAGAAAAAAAATTATTATCATTATAACTTCCAAATACCTACCCAACAAGTTGCAAGTGTAAACTTCATTAAACTTTTCCCTAACAACCAATAAAACCAACCAATTGACCAATAAAGTAATCAGATTGTTAATCCTCCAAGAAGGAATTTTCAAAGAACCCAAGAACAATTGCTATCATTACCACTTTCCTTGGGAGAAATGTACTCAAAGTTATTGAGTATTGGGCAAGTGGCCCCTATTCACTTAACCCCACTACAACCTCCATACCCAGATTAGTATAAGCCTGATTTGATATGTAAGTATTATGCTGGCATTACTGGGCATGACATTGAAAGTTGTAATGCATTTAAAAACAAACTTCTACAATTGATAAAAGCTAGATGGATAACTTTTGATGATGCATCGAATATGAATTCCAACCCTTTACCCAATCATGCTACAAGCAGTGGAGGGGTGAATGTTGTAGGAGTAGAGGGTAAGAAGGAAAAAGCTTTGAAGGTTTCTATAGAAAAACTATATGGTATGCTGGTATAGTCTGGACATTTATCTATGTTTGAACCACTGATGAATGGAAATAATTACTGTAAGTTTCATGGTAAGGTGGGACATCACATTGATGATCATGAAGAATTTTACCAAGAAGTGAAAAGGATGCTGATTTTCAGCATGATACAGATAGAGAGTGAAGAAGAAAGCAATGAAGTTGGGATGATAGGCCGTTAGGAGAAAATAATAAAGGTCTGTAGACTCTAACCAACTTTAGGTGGTCCATCAAAACTAATCCTAACTAAACCTATATGCACAAATAGTGGAAGTTATGGCACAATCTCTTACAATTATGGGTATTCTTTCAATATTAAGAATCCTAATCCTATCTTTCATACTAAAATAGACGGTTTAACTCAAAGTGGTCGTTGATTTCTACCAGAAAAATTAGAGAGGCAGAGGAAAGCTAAAGGAAAAGAAATAGTTGATGCTTTTAAAGATATGGAAGTGAGCAAACCTATAAGTGAAGAGGAGTCTAATGAATTTCTAAAGTTGATGAAACATAGTAAGTATAGTATGGTAAATCAGTTGAAGAAAAGTCTTGCTAGAATCTCTTTAATGTAACTTATCTTGAGTTCTGAGTTACACCATAAAGCATTGCAAAAGGTGTTGAATGAAGCATATATGCCACATGATATTACTCAGAATATAATGGAACAATGGGTGGGAAGAATTCAAGTCTCCAATTACTTATACTTCACTTAAGATGAGCTAGACCCGGAAGGGACTGGGTATAGCAAGCCTTTGTACATCACTGTGAAATATAAGGACTGTCTGATCGGCAAAGTGCTTATGGATAATGGTTCAACTTTGAACGTGCTACCAAGGCATATGCTAGATAAGATGATAATTGATGCTACTTATATGAGGCTACCATTGCCATTGAATTATTTGTAGGGCCTCAGATGTTTTTGATAACCTTACAAGTTATGGATATCCATACTTCGTATAACATGTTATTAGGAAGGCCATGGATACACACCTCTGGGGTTGTGACATCATATCTACAACAATATTTAAGTATATTATCAATGGTACTCTAGTAAAAGTTAAGGCAGAAGAAACTCTTTCCATGATAAAAAAAATGTGTCAATTCTTTATATTGAAATAGAAGATTGCAAAGATGGAAATCTCCATGCCTTCGAGATTGTGAACACTGAATGGGTACCAGAGAATACGGTGTTGAGAAGACCAGTTATTTCTGATACTGCCAGAATGATAGGTAAATGCTTTTTGAAATATAGGCTACCATTCCAGAATGATCCAATTACTGGAAATCTTAAAAGAGTCAATATAATGAAAATTAAGGCTGCTGATCAGAGGTTTGGGCTTGGCTTTAAGCCTAAGAAAGATGATCATAAGAGAGCTGTTAGGATAAAGCGAGAAAAAAGGTTGACCAGAATAGAAGGAAGAAAGCTAGAAGAAGAAGACATTGTAATCCCACCCATCCATGTTTCTTTTCCAAAGTCAGTATATGTAATGAAACCTGAAAACATGATGGAAGTCTTGGGATAGAAACTTGCTATCATGGATATCAACAATGTAAAGGAAGGTGAAGGGAAATGCTGGAACTATGATGATGAGCAAAAAATAACAAAAAAAGATGAATTGTTACCTTAGTTAAATGTCCACTCTCTAGAAGAGACTCTAACCAATGCCTTTGTTTGAAAGCTTTCAGTTGATGAAGTATTCCAGAATTGGAAGATTGAAGAAGCCCCAGTTGTTTTTAAGAAGTAATGATTAAGCGTCTACTTATATTTGCTTTTATATGCTCTATGTGCTTTGCATTTTAGTTTGCTTTGTGTTTTTATACCTAGTTTGAAATATTGGCTCAAGATGTCAACATAAGGTCTTTTCATAATTGTTGAGCCAACTTTTAAAATATTATTGAGATCATGCATTTTCCTCAATAATTGTTATCTTCCTTTTGTTTTGTTTGGCTACAAGATATGCATTTACATTAAAAACACCTTCCGCTTTCAGGAATTCTAAATGCGAGTCCTCCATAAATCCACAAATATATTACATTGAAAATGAATGACCAAACTTTGATAAGGATGAGATTGCAATGGATGAAGAGGAATGGAATGAAGATTATATAAAAGAGTTCACTAGATGGGTAGAACAGTCGGAGCATGCTTGGAAACCTACAAAAAAAGAATTAGAGGCGATAAATATAGGCACCGAACAAGATAAAAGAGAGCTAAAGATTGGAACTTTGATTACTACATAAGAAAGATGTAGTTTAACCTCACTACTACAAGAGTATATCAATGTGTTTGCCTAGTCTTATGTAGATATGCCTGGTTTAGACGTGGATATTGTAGTACATAAATTTCCTTTGATAGAAGGATGTAAACCTATTAAGTAGAAATTAAGAAGAACTCGCCCGGATATTGTGCTCAAGGTCAAGGCAGAGATAGAGTAGCTAACATGTTTTGTATTTGTTATCTTGTTCACTCTTTAATACTTTGCTTGTTAAATGATTAATCTTGATTTATGTTGTATAACACTTGGTACAACAAATGCTTGGCACTTTCATAGCCCATAATGTATGGTATAACCGACACCTGAGCTATGAAAGGAACTTGATTTGTTGTTAACATAAGTTATAATCATGAATGCTTGACGAGATTTACAAGTATTAGCATTAATCGAATAAGATGACTAATGTAATCATGTTAACATTCTATAATTAGATTGGAACCTCCTTTGTATATGGTTTCCAATTGAATAATAAGAGTTTATACTATACTTGTTTGACATACCATTAGTGGATCCTCTAACCTTGACATTTATTGTTATCGTTGTTAAATCTTTACGTTAATATTTCATCTCGAAGTTCTCATCTTCATCATCATCTTCTTCTTTTTTTCTTTATTATTATTATTATTATTATTATTATTATTATAGTTGTTGTTGTTATTGTTATTATTGTTGTTTATAATTATTATTGTTGTTGTTGTTGTATAATTGTTATTTATAATTTGTACAATTAACCTCCCTGTGGTTCGACCCCGGTCTTGCCGGGTTATTTATTACTTTGACACTCCTGCACTTGGGAGAAGACATCAATCTTTTCGTCGTGTCAGTGGGGGCATGCATTTAACAAGTCTTTGAACCTTTCCCAAGCTTGGTGAAATGACTCATTTGGACTACAAGAAAAATTCATCATTTGACGTTGTAAGGCTACTGTCTTATGAGTGGGGAAGTATTTTTTCAAAAATTCAGCTTGCATTTCTCTCCATGTACCTATAGACCTAGGATGCAGGGAGTTTAGCCAAAGCTTGGCTTTATCCTTTAGAGAGAATGAGAATAATTTCAGCCGAATAGTTTCTTCAGTGCATGTTCTATCAATAAAAGTATTACATACCTCTTCAAAGTCCTTAATGTGTATATATGGATTTTCAGAATCCATACCATGATATGTGGGAAGAAGTTGGATCATGCCCGGTTTCAAATTGAAAGCTTGTTGGTTTAGGGGCAAGATAATACACAAAGGTGTACTTTGTCTAGCTGGGTGAATATACTCTCTAAGAGTTCGAAAATTAGGTTGATCATTGAATTGTGGAGGTCCATTACCTTGAACACTCCCTTCACCCTCTACATCTTCAACATTAGCCATGATGAAAAAATAATAATAATAATAATAATAATATAAAAATTATATGAATATGAAAAGAAAGGAAAAAGAAAAAGAAGATTGCAAATAAAAGTAAATGAAATGTAAAAGATAAAGTAATAACTCAAAAATAAAAATACAACAAATTAGAAAATTCACACTCTAACTAATAAGCAATATTAACAATAATAAACATTAAAAGATAATTATAACAAGCATGAATAAACAAAGTGATGCCATTCAGGTTAAAGAATGCTAAAGCCACATATCAAAAGGCAATGGTGACACTTTTCCATGATATGATACATAAAGAGATTGAATTGTATGTGGATGATATGATTGCCAAGTCTAAGAATGAAGAAGATCATGTTCAGGTTCTAAGAAAATTATTTGATAGATGATTGTGCATCAAAAGTGTCATTAAGTCTCTTATTTTGCATATGTATTTATTGTTTTTATTTGGTTTTTTTATAATAATTGATGTGCTTTTCAGTAATGAAGTTTGTTTTAATGTTTCGATAGGTTTTTGGAGCTTAAATGAATCAATTCAGGAAACTCAACGTCGTAATTCAGAACAAAGAATTGAAGAGATATTTAGTTGAAGATTGAAGCAAATTTTGGTTCAAATAAGTGCTCCAAATTTGTCCCAAAAATCAATTCTATTCCAATTCTAGAAAAGAATATCATATGATTTATTTCAAGCCCAAACTTGCCTTATGTTGTGTGCAAACTTCAACCATTAAACACTCAAGGTTTCAATGTCAATCTTAGCCATCCACACTTGTCTTATATTGTGTGCAAACTTCAACCATTAAACACTCAAGGTTTCAATGTCAATCTTAGCCCAAATAATAGGTATATTTGTATACTTATTTGATACTTAAATTCAACCCCAAATCAGCCCAAACACAATCCATGATCTTACATGTCCACACAACAACAATTGATTTATTTTGGGTAATTAATCCATTGATCCAAGAAGGCAAGCACATGGATGGAAAGCTGGAGGGGATATTTTAACATTATTTTGGGTCAAAAAGAAGAAGGAGACACCTCATAAATGAGGAAGAAAAACGTGCACCAAAATGGTTGTAAAGCTGTCCTGATTTGATTTTTCAAAACACCTTTCGGTGTTTTGCCCATAACTTTTGACTCAGGTGTCCAAATGAGTTGTTCTTTAATAAATATGTCTTTAATAGACATCTCGAGAAAAGGCTTTTAAGGGGGTTTAAATTGCTGTCCAAAGTTAGCATCAGATTTGTGTCCGAATTTTTACTGAAATTGTGTTATGTTCTTCTTTATAGATTTCGGTTCTTTAGCTTGTAAAACTTATTATTTCAGTTTAATTCAAGTTATTTCATGTTTATTGAAGTGTTCTTATATATAATCAGGGTTGGCTTTCAGTTGGATTCAAGTTCTTTCATGTTTATTGAAGTGTTCTTATATATAATCATGGTTGGCTAAACTCTTTCTTGGATCCAAATCAAGGATAATGGTGATTGAGGTGAGTTCTTTAGGATATGAATGAATCTTAATGTTTATCTTCTTATTTTCTTCATGAATGATTTATTATTGTAAAGAAATTTTAGAAATCATTTAGGTAATGTTATAATCTTGAATTTTTATGCACAAACTTTAGTTTTGATATAGAGATTGCTTGATTCAATGTCTTACTTAATATGAAAGTACTTGTTCATTCTTAAGCAATATCTTCATCCTTTTAAACTTCATTGTAATATCTTTCTTGTTCATTCTTAAGCAATAATCAATCTTCATCTTTCTAATCTTCATTGTAATATCTTCCGATCTAATATCACCATCGTTGAGATTAGGTTGAGTTATCTTATATATGTTGAAGAAATCACCAATACATCACCATTAAAATTGATTTGGACCAAGACTTACTTTTCTTGTCATTTAAAATCTATTTACATTTTTTTTTATCTTTGAAAACAAATCCATCAATTATTTTGAACCAAGTTATTGTTAATTTAATTTCTCTTGAAGTTTTTTTTGTTACCTAGCTTATTTTCTAGATCTAGCTCTCTGTGGATATGACCTCGATCTTACCGAGTTAATTGCTACATCGTACACTCGTGCACTTGCGAGTTAAAACAAGCCGATCATAAAAAGCGGTCAAGCAATTTTGGCGCCGTTGCCGGGGAGCTAGCAAGCAAAGGTAACAAATTTAGATTTGATTATTGGAAAAAACAAAAAAAAATCATATATAAAAAATCAATTGGCTGGTTTTACCGCCTAAAAAAAATTGACCTCAACTTTTTGGATATTGGACTATTGGACTACTAATTGTTAGCTTTTGGTTGGTTCAACCATTTTTTCTTTTGATGTTTATTCTAATTAGTTTATAATATTTATTGTTTATATTATAAGGCTGGTTTTACCACCTCTTGTTTATTTTATCTTGTCTTGTTGTATTATTGTTGTTTGTTTTTTTTTTTAAGTATTTGGCTGGTATTACCGCCTCTTGTTTATTTTATTTTTTGTTATTATATTGTAATTATTTTTCTTATATTTATTGTTTGAAGTACTTGGCTGGTATTACCGCCTCTTTATTCATGCTTGTTATAATTATCTTTTAATGTTTATTATTGTTAATATTGCTTATTAGTTAGAGTGTGAATTTTCTAATTTGTTGTATTTTTATTTTTGAGTTATTACTTTATCTTTTACATTTCATTTACTTTTATTTGCAATCTTCTTTTTCTTTTTCCTTTCTTTTCATATTCATATAATTTTTATATTATTATTATTATTATTATTATTTTTTCATCATGGCTAATGTTGAAGATGTAGAGGGTGAAGGGAGTGTTCAAGGTAATGGACCTCCACAATTCAATGATCAACCTAATTTTCGAACTCTTAGAGAGTATATTCACCCAGCTAGACAAAGTACACCTTTGTGTATTATCTTGCCCCTAAACCAACAAGCTTTCAATTTGAAACCGGGCATGATCCAACTTCTTCCCACATATCATGGTATGGATTCTGAAAATCCATATATACACATTAAGGACTTTGAAGAGGTATGTAATACTTTTATTGATAGAACATGCACTGAAGAAACTATTCGGCTGAAATTATTCTCATTCTCTCTAAAGGATAAAGCCAAGCTTTGGCTAAACTCCCTGCATCCTAGGTCTATAGGTACATGGAGAGAAATGCAAGCTGAATTTTTGAAAAAATACTTCCCCACTCATAAGACAGTAGCCTTACAACGTCAAATGATGAATTTTTCTTGTAGTCCAAATGAGTCATTTCACCAAGCTTGGGAAAGGTTCAAAGACTTGTTAAATGCATGCCCCCACTGACACGACGAAAAGATTGATGTCTTCTCCCAAGTGCAGGAGTGTCAAAGTAATAAATAACCCGGCAAGACCGGGGTCGAACCACAGGGAGGTTAATTGTACAAATTATAAATAACAATTATACAACAACAACAACAATAATAACAACAATAATAATACTAATACTAATACTAATAATAATAATAATAATAATAATAATAAAGAAAAAGAAGGAGAATAAGAAGATGAGAACTTCGAGATGAAATATTAACGTAAAGATTTAACAACGATAACAATAAATGTCAAGGTTAGAGGATCCACTAATGGTATGTCAAACAAGTATAGTATAAACTCTTATTATTCAATTGGAAACCATATACAAAGGAGGTTCCAATCTAATTATAGAATGTTAACATGATTACATTAGTCATCTTATTCGATTAATGCTAATACTTGTAAATCTCGTCAAGCATTCATGATTATAACTTATGTTAACAACAAATCAAGTTCCTTTCATAGCTCAGGTGTTGGTTATACCATACAGTATGGGCTATGAGAGTGCCAAGTATTTGTTGTACCAAGTGTTATACAACATAAATCAAGATTAGTCATTTAACAAGCAAAGTATTAAAGGGTGAACAAGATAACAAATACAAAACATGTTAGTATCAAACATTAAAGTCCATATTAAGTTTACACTATACTTATTCTTACACCATTAGTGTAGCCTTTTCACCTTGACATAATAAACTTAGCTAGACATAATGAAAGAAAGAAAAATAAATAAACAAAATAAAAACATAAATAAGATAAAAGTTAACTAAGAAAATGAAAGGAAATGAAAGCCATAAACTTGATATTAATGAAAGCAAAGCATAAACAATACAAAAAATACAAAGAGAGAAAGGAAGAGCATGAACTTGATCTGGAAACCAAGATGCCTAAATGCATGGCAAATGCCTCCTTTTATAGGCCAAAATTGGGAACTATTGATTTGATGACTAATTGATGAGTGGGTGGTCAACTCTTGACTTGGTGGCAATCCTTATCTTCTATTGTCTGCCCAAAACATCATTGATAACATGAAAATTAAAGCCACTTGAAAGCATGAAAGTTGTAGGCAATTGTCTCAGCTTTCTTGTGTAAAACATTCAGCTCATTTGGACTTCTAGAACTCCAGATATGGCCAAAATACCAAACAGTGCTCGGGTTGGAAGACAGATTCGGGCTTCTTTGTTGTTGCTACAATTTGGACTTGATAATGGCCTTTTTAGATCTTGGGCTCCATATGAAAGTTGTAGGCCTATGTCTTACCTTTCCATCCATATAAATTGGACCTAAATCTGAATACTGAACAGTGCTCGGGCTGGAGAACAGCTTCGGGCTTCTTTGTTGTTGCAATAATTTGGACTTGCAAATGGCCTTTTTAGATCTTGGGCTCCATATGAAAGTTGTAGGCCTATGTCTTACCTTTCCATCCATATAAAGTAGACCTAAATCTGAGATCTATAGCTCTAGATATGACCCAATTACCGAACAGTATTCCGGTTTGGATTGCACCGACATCTCTTTTCTAATTTTGGTCATCTCTTTGCCTTTGCAATTTAAGTTCTTAAAATCATCAATCAATCCTTTCATTTATGTGATAGGCCTGCATTTAAAATGAACATTTACCACAAATTAAAGGTATCTTATATTATTAGATATATTATTATAAAACATGCTTTAGTTAAGGAGTTATTGATACTTCAAGTGCAAAATGATGATATAAAACCATGATAAAAATGCACTTTTAAGTACTAATCACACCCCCCAACCAGCTTATTCATGGTAAAAATGCACTTTTAAGTACTAATCACCCACCATGGTTTTGAGATGTGGAGGTTAGTGAGTTTCTTCTATGACTCTCTTACCGCAGATTTTAAAAAGCTAGTGTCAACCATGTGTAATGGTGAGTTTTATGACAAAGAACCAAGTGAGGCCTTTGATTTTTTTGATCAATTGGCTGAAAACACAAAGCAATGGGAGACTTCTCTCCTAGTTCATGTTGAGTCTAGAAACACCATTTCTCATTCAAGTGGGAAGTTTCAATTGAAAGAGACTAATGACCTCAATGCTAGATTAGCCTCATTGGCTAGGAAAGTAGAGTCTCTTGAGATTAAAAAAGTGCATGTCATAAGTGAACAACAAGAGGAAAGTTGTGTTGTTTGTGAGAGCAAAGGGCATGGGACAACTGAGTGTCCTACCATTCCAGCCTTCAAGGAAGTGCTATATGGCCAAACTTCTGATTCAAGTAATGTAAGAAAGCCATTTCCAAACCAAGTAGGCAATCCCTACTCTGAGACCTATAATCCTGGATGGAGGAACCACCCAAATTTTG
>NW_011503222.1:0-2057 GCF_000495115.2 Populus euphratica
AGTAAACTTGTAAGATTAGGCCAGTTAAGAGAAAAACAACTAGTCACCCCCACTCCCACGTGCTTATCTTTTATCTTCAATAGTAAGTTTTTGACCTTTAAAATGAAATTTGTTATGGGGAGCACCTACTAAAAAAAATAAATGTGAGGCCAGGTGTAATCACCTGAGATAATTTGTTCCACCTCTTAACAAATAGTTTTTTGAAAATTAATTTTTTTGTTTATTAAAAAAAGGAGCTGGGTTTGCAGCGGGATGCCCCAAGTCTCCACAAGCCATCTGCAACCCCAGTTTTGTTTTTCTTTAGATCTCGCCAAGATCTCGGGTCTGAAGTCAATCTGTCGGGCTGGGCTCGGTCCGGTATCTATGGTGAGAAAATCTCAAATTCATTCTGGCGAGGTGAGGGAAGTAAATTTGTCCAGGAGAAAATACAAAGCCATTATAAAAGCAGCCTCGCTCTTGATATGACAGATAGCTTAGGTTAGAATAATATGATTGTAAATCTAAAATGAAAAAAAAAAAAAAAGTAGTAGCAAATCAGTTCTAAAAGCTGAATGACAACATAAATTATAACTTAATAACTAGGTATTCCCTTTTCTGATGAGGATATTAGAAAGTAGGATCATAAATTTCTCAAACGAAGTCTTGTGTTGTTAAGTCAGGGACAACATGAAGTCTAGAATGTCTCAACACCTCGGATTTTCTGCTTCTTCATGAGGCAGGACATGCTTTTCTATATTTGTTTTGGTACCGAGTATAACCTCCAGTATTATTTAACTTGCCATCTTGATTATCAGATCTCAAAATCAAGTCTAATGATTTCTCCTCTAGGTTTACCCGGCATAATTTGTTGAGGGTATACCCTAAAAGTACCTGGATGACTTCATCTAATAACGATCCTTTCGTTGGATGGATGCACGGAGCTCAAATGGCTGCATTTAATATGCAGGTTTGTCTCCTTCTTATGTTGTCAGAATGAGTACTGATACTTTTATTCTCTATTTATGTCACCGATCGCTCTCTATAGGACGTAAGACCGAACAAGACACACTCCGATGAACTACTTTACTCGACAGAACTTTATTTCCAAAGTTATTTAAGTTGCAAAACTGTTGTTCCAACAGGCAGTACAAATGTGCATCTAACAAAGCAGGTCTCAATCCAACATCAGGATCTTGTGATGTGCTTAAGCATGCAAGAAAAGTAGTTTATGACTTTCTTGTTCTTGTGTTGGCTGAAAGCATTTTCTTCATCAAAAGGGAATAGGAATACAAGTCCATGAAAAGAGAGAAAAAAACCCACCTATCATTGTTGAGGTAAATCGAGTTCCATATCGAAATAGCTAGTGCTTTGACTGATCACTGGTGTCACACTCAACATCACAACGATCTTAAAAATTAATGTACGAAAAGAATGGATTTCTGGCATCCTATTCTTTTAGGGGAAAAAGTCTTTAAGGAGTCACCACCTAGTATTATGGTCACTAGGAACCCTAACTGCTCAACAAAGATTCTATGGTTCGAGACTGGTTACGTAAAAAAAAAAGATATTATCACCTCTTGAACGTCCTGCCTGAGGCAGGCTGCATTGCTAGTTTTGTCTTAAATTGCCAAATGCTTATTAGTTTGCGCTATGATAATTTGCTTATAATATCCCTGACTCTGGCGTCAGTGAATATTTAACTACGGATATTTTCAACTCTGGCGTTGGTAAATAGAAACGCAGCTATAAAAACAAAATAAATCTAAATCAATATTTTTTATTCCTGACTCCGGCGTTAGTGAATAAACAAATCAAATAAATTTATTTTTGCATATGCACATATTTTTTTATTTTTCTAGCTAAATAAAATAAAATACAATGAATAAAATAATACAAATTTAAACTGGTATTTTTATTCCTGACTCTGGCGTCAGTGAATAAACCAATAAATTTACATTATTTTTATTCATGTATGCATATTTTTTATTTTTTTTATTTTTATTTTTTATTTTATTTTTTTAGGTTGGGCCCAGCCCAAATGGACTGGGCTAGGCCCAACCAGCCCGACCTGGTCCCTG
>NW_011503222.1:2345-5835 GCF_000495115.2 Populus euphratica
AGTTTCCTTCCTGCTCCTTGCTCTTTCTTTTTTTCTGTGTTTCCATGGTTCTGCGCTTTTCGTTCGTTCTCCCCTGTGCTTTTCCTGTTTTCTCCGTTCTCTGTGTGTTCTGTTCTCGGTATTCCTGCCTCTTCTTTTTTTTTTGCTTCCCCTGGTCTTCCTTTTCGTTTCTGTCCAATCTTCCTGCTCGTCCCCTCTGTCCGTTTGATGAAGAACAGAGGACAGTGCTGGAGTTCGAATTTAGGTCTTGGTTTTTTCTGTGTGTGGCTTGCGTTTTCTTGGTTTTTTTCTTTTCTGGTTTTCGGTTTTCCTCCGGGCTTTTTTTTCCTGCTCTTCCTCTGCCCTGTTCTTTTTTATGTGTTTTTAACCCTTTGTTTTTAGTTTTTCTTCCTGTTCTCCTCCCCTCCTCTGGTTTATTCGGTGCCCTCCTCCTTTTTCTTTTCTGCTCTGGTTTTCGGATCCTCGTTTTATGCTCGGTTTTCTTCCTCCCCTTTTTCCTGCTACTCACTCCCTTTTAAAAGGCTAGAGAGCCTCAACAACCATTACCCCACGAACGGGATCGTGGTCCACGCTTTGTTGCAGATTTCTTGTTGAATCAGTTTCTCCGTGCGAAACAGAAGAGAATGAAGAACAAAGCTTCCAACGACGCCGTTTGTATCCTTGAGGCTATTTTTCACTTTGGTCCCTAATGTTTTGAACTGTATCGATTGGGTTTCTTAATCAATAAATTTTAATTTTTTTCCTTGGATTAATTTCAATTAAATATCTGAATTATTTAATTTATTAAATCAAAGTTTAATTAAGTCTGCAAACGTATTAATTCTCTAATTAAATCCTTTATTTAATTAATTAAACTAGTTAAGAGTTTAATTAAATTTTTAAACTTTCAATTATGTTGCTCTTAACCTAAATTTTAATTTATTCTTTATTCAAAAAAAGAGAGAAAAAAACCCACCTATCATTGTTGAGGTAAATCGAGTTCCATATCGACAATTTTTTTTTTAACTGGCCGACAATTTGAAGTATTCTGAGTAAATTTCAAGAACGCTTACGCTAGTGCCTTGACTGATCACTGGCGACAATTTGGAGTATTCTGAGTAAATTTCAAGAACGCTTAGAAATATTTGGTCATTTTGCTTTAAGATCTAGCTCCTCTATGTAACAGGGTAGAGTTCAAGCTGCATAATAATAGCGCCCAGCTTGCTTTAAAACTAGTTTTTCTGTAGTGTAGTATACGTGGAAAAGTGTACTATAATTCAAGTCTAGGTAACTTCTTCCAAGAAGAGAACAATGATTATCTAGCCACAACACTGATAAAAAACAAACCAGGAGTGTATGCGACTGCAGATCCAACAACACTATCATCAAACTGTCTTTAATCTAAATGAGGTGTTTGAATTTCTTAGCAGCTCCAGTTATATTGGATGCTTTCTTCTGATAACATTCCATTTTCATGTTTGACCGACTAAAGCAGGAAGAGAATTTCGAACTGTTTGAGCTCCATTTCAATTGCTTGGTGGGGCAGAATGTCAATTTTCTGTGTTGTGGCCTTGTGGGTTTCCTTGACCCTTTCCTCTTTATATCCTTGTCAGGGCAATGACAAGCACATTTGGATTATGCAGGGATTGTTTAACGGTGGCTGTGGTTGTGTGAAAAAACCTGGTTTTTCATTGAGTGAACCTGATTCTGATCCTAGTGTGCAATTGACTGTAGAAAAGATTTTGAAGGTGCGTGGAGATAATTAGGTAGTAACTATAAGTGTTTAAATTTCCACTTCTCATCTCTCCAATACTGAAACATCTGAATCGGATTTACCTATTTATTTTCAGGTGAAATCTACTTTGGGGCAGGGTGGCATTTGGATTTTCGCCACACATTTTGATCTGTATTCTCCTCCTGACTTCTTCGTAAGAGTAAGATGATCTATGTAAATATGAGTCATCAGTATATGTGCCTGTTGGAATTTCGAGTCACAAATTTTGAACCTGCTTTTCTCCTTCGGAGGTCTGTACTCGTTGTAAATTTTGACACGCGAGAAGTTTTTCCAGATTTTTTATGCTCATCTGAACACATGCATCTCTCTGCATTACTCATTTGGCAGAATTATCATCTAGATTTCCCTCATTTGGAACATGACCGTGGGAAAAATGTCACTAATGATAACCAACAAATGGATTAGCAGAGTGGAATTGCTGGGTTCCCAGGCTCCCAGCTGGAGCTAAGGATACAACGCACGCAACTAAAAACAGGTGGCTATCTACCGGAATGGAATTAGAAATTGAAGTTCAAACTGAATGTTCCTCGAATGGCTGTGCTCAGGATTGAAGTCCTTGAGCAAGACAGATATGGGAATGAAGGTTTTGGAGGCCAAACATGTTTACCTGTATCTGTCGCTACCCAATTCCTGAATTCAATGACCGGTATATAAATAATGTTCCTCTCTATGTTTTTTTTTTGCAGATCCAAACATACAAACAAACCTTTTCTTCTAACTCAATTATAATTCTGCACCACATTTGCATGACAGTTTAGTCTTGCTAGACTTAGCCTTTCACTTATTGATTTACTTGTATTTGCCTAGCAAGTAAATATTTTTTTCACCAAGAAGTTTCTCACAATCTCTCATTACATAGACAAACAGAATACACAAGTAACGATGCATAGAACCAAACACACAAGTTATTATAGAAAAACACTCCCAACCTTTATTAGTCTTGTCAACAAAGGATATGCACAAGTTTGTTAGTGCGTATGTTATACACAAGTGTTTTGCTCATAAGAGGTTCTATAGGAGAGTTTCATAAGCAAGCTATGACAAGAAATATCATAAGGTAAAACTTGTTAGAAAAACAAAATACAACGAGCATGTCATTTCAAACTGTAGGATGATTAGTCACCACATGATAATAACTCTCCCAACTAGCTAAGGTTTAGAACTACGATGTATAAAAAGACTAACACTACCTTGTTAACATGAGTTTTCTGACTAACATACCTCAGGGTTGTAATAAAACAAAACAGAATCATTTCTTAAATGCTCAACTCATACAATTAATCAAATAAGAAGCAATCAATTCAAATGTACATGGTATCTCATATCAACAAATCAATTTCAATAAGTGATTATGTTTTATTATAAGCAAGAGATAATGAACAATATATAATTTACCAAGAAGCATGATCCATTTTATATTTAACAATTCAAATATATATACTCTTGTATATGAATTATTATCCATTCACTCGACTTAAAAGTTGAAAAAAAATACAAAAATAAATATTGAAGAAATCCTATTAATGCCCAACAAGTGAGTATTATGAGTATCTGAATACAATAATGACATACTAAAAAACAACTCAAAGCATAAAAAAAAAAGAGAGAATACAACTCTAATATTTAAGATCAAAACATAATTATGAAAGCAAAATGGATCTATCCAATCGATCCTAAACACTTGCTAAATTGACCAAACCTAAAAGAACCGCTCAT
>NW_011503222.1:10818-12241 GCF_000495115.2 Populus euphratica
AGAAGCTTCTAGACACGTTGATCTTCATTCTGAACGGTTGGATCGAAGATTAGTGGTGTGAAAGCTGGCTTTTTTGACAGAAAACGGAGCTGTCAGTTTTGTAAATTGGTGTCCGGTTGTTCCGAATTTTCCCAACAAAGTGGTATCAGAGCCTGGTTGTGTAGATTGAATTTCTTGTGCAGTTAAAATGGAAAAGGAAGATTCGGGCATGATAAAGCTTACTTCCTCAAATTATTTTCTATGGAAAACAATGATGGAGGATCACTTATATTGCAATGATTTGGCTTTGCCGATTGAATGTAAAGGAATAAAGCCTGATGATATGGATGATGCAAAATGGAATGGACTAAATAGAAAGGCTACTGCTAATGTTAGAAAATGGGTATCTTCTAAGTCCATTAATCATATTTCTCAAGAACATGACTGCTATACAGTTTGGAAGATGTTGGAAGAAACATTTGCTAAGGAGAGTGCACAAAACAAGGTTTTTGTAATTAGAGACCTTGTGAATTTGAAGTATAGAGATGGTGAAGATGCTTCAGTGCATATAAATGTATTCCAAGGGTTCTTGAATCAGTTGTCATTGATGAATCTGGAGTTAGCTGATGAAATGCAAGCACTAATCCTACTGAGTTCATTGCCGGATAGTTGGGAGACTTTGGTGGTGTCACTTAGCAATTCTACTCCGAATGGGAAGATCACTTTGAAAACAGTGAAGGATTGTATCCTCAATGAAGAGAAGAGGAGGAAAGGCACAAGCACTTCTGAGTCTCATGCACTTGTTACAGAAAGTCGAGGGAGAAGTCCAAGCAGGTTCTCTCACAGCAAGCAAGATAGAGAATCCAGCAATAGAAAAGGCAAATGGAAGCCAAGAGGAAGATCTCAGTCAAGGAAGGGTTTTAAGTATTATTATTGTGACAAGCTTGGGCATATGCAAAAGGACTGCAGAAAGTATAAAAGAGATAAAAAGGGTAAAGATGAAGACAAGAATGAAGAGAATGGTACAGCTGCAGTTGTATATGATGGTGATGTTGCCATTGTTTGTGATGATGGTTGTGTTAATCTTGCATGTCAGGATACCACCTGGGTTGCAGATTCAGCAGCTTCTTACCATGTTACACCCCGACGTGATTTTTACACATCCTACACTGCTGGTGACTTTGGTCAAGTTAGGATGGAAAATTAAGAGATGGCTAGTGTTGTGGGCATTGGAGATATTTGGTTGGAAACCAATACTGGGTGCAAGTTGTTACTCAAAGATGTTAGGCATGTGCCTGATATGCGCCTACACTTGATCTCTACAGGTACCCTTGATGAAGAAGGCTATCACAATTACTTTGGAGATGGTAAATATAAGCTCTCTAAAAATTCCCTAATTATTGCTAAAGGAAAGAAAATGAGTCTCTACATGTCATAAGCCAAG
>NW_011503565.1:0-2185 GCF_000495115.2 Populus euphratica
TGCTTAATTTTATTCACTTTAAAATTTCTTCATGTATAATTTGGAATTCAACCAATTATCAAGTTAAGCCTTCTATCAGTATCCAACAATAATAATACCTCCAGCCAAGTCTCATGATAATCAAGATAATCAAGTAAATCAAATTAAATTTTATAGTAAAAAAATTATTTCCTTGAGTTGTAACTCTATAAAATAATTATGTTTAATTTTACTCATTTTAAAGTTTGATTCTAAATAATTGGAATTCAATTAAATATCAAGTTAAAGTTTTATATCACTATCCAATAATAATAATATCTCTAGCCAAGTCTCATAATAATCAAATAAATTAAATTAAACTTTATGATAAAAACATTGACTACCTTGAATAGTCACTCTATAAAATAACTATGCTTTCCAAAAAACATTGTGAGTGAGTTTCTTAAATTTCAAAACATTACGAGGGTAGGCCTCCTCTTGACATGACCATAGGGTGAATCATCTCTCAAAAGGAATGAATTTTAAAGGAGAAAGGTAAATGACCAAGGGGTATGGTTTTAAAGTCATGAATACCAAGTTGATCCTTACAATAACATGAATTCTAAGTTGATTTATTTTCACATAGATACCAAGTTAACTTGAGATGATTCTTTTATTCACATGGATTCTAAATTGATCATTTTATATTTTATATTGATCCTTTTATTTATTTTTTTGCATGGGTTTTTTTACAAAATTTATTATACAAAATAAAAAAAAATTCTTGTCATTACAACGTGAATCTTATAAGGAGAAAATAATTGTGATCTTGTCATTGCAACGTGAATCTTGTAAGGAGAAAATAATTGTTATCAATCATTTTTTTTACGCATGTTGTCAATATATTTTTTAAAAAATTGGAAAGATACCAAAAGTCACAAAAAATACATTTTTAATGTGATTTGATCAATTTTTGAACATCTTATAATTTCTAACCATTTTGTGTATATTTCTTGTATTGATAAATATTTCAAAAAAAAATTCAGAAGAAAAAAGAAGAGAAGGAAAGATCAATCAAATAAATTTTTTTTAGTGATTATAATGTAATTTGAAAATAAATGTTAGGAGTAATTCATTCTTAAAATAATAATAGTAAAAGGGAAGAGAGAGAAATAAAATTTGCTTACGAGAGTGGACAATCTGGAAAAATTTAGAAGGTAAAGGAACACCCTAAACAAACATAGAAGACAAGAGAACAGATCTGAAAAGTAAAAAGATTAAAAGTAATATAAATAGTCAAAATCAAAATAACATCTCAACAAAAAAAAAAAACAGTACCCCACATAAAAATGACCTTATATTGACACCTAATCAAACACTCTCTCAAAATTTCAAAAACTAAAAAACCATAAAAAATACAATAAAAAAAGCTAAAACCCACAAATTGATCTAGCAGTAGAAAAAGATTGTCTCTTTCCACTGCACCTGAGTTCGAGCCCTGACATGCACGTTTGTCATCCTCGCGGTGTCTTACATACATACTGGATTTGCAGGGTATTCAGTGAATCGTGGGAATTAGTCGTAATGTGCGCAAGCTGACTCGGACACCGTACATAAATAAAAAAGAAAAAAAAAAAAAGAAGCTAAAACCCGTGACGTTCCACCTCTCACTATTGGGAAGAGATAAAAATAAAAGCATGAGAACCAGCCTCCTTCGGGGAGAACAAAAAAACCATCCCTCCCTCTATTTTAAAACACCAAAACAAAGAACCATCATATTTTCCTCCGTTGGTCATGGCAGACTAGCACCGCGAGCTTCATCAGTCACCACCAGCTCCTCCTCGCCGCTGCCTCCCTTCATTTTCAACCCAAACACCAGCCTTTCTCTCCTCTGTCGACGACCATATCTCCTACGCACCTCAACCACACAAATCAACATCATAAAAAATCCTCCACGCAAGCGCCTACAAGTCAATTAACAACAGCTATTGATAGAAAGAAAGAAGAGAGGAAGAAGAAACGAGAAGGAAGCCAACATTGTGACAGACACTCCACCCAACCTCCTCCACTGGTGACATCAGCACTTGTAACCTGTAAAGAGAAGAATCAAAGAGGAAGAAAAATTACAGTAGAGAGAGAACGAAGTAAAAATTTTAACTCAGCTGATCTCCTTTCTCTGGCAGTCGTGAGCCTCACCATCGGTGTCAGCAGGCAGAGGACGGACTGG
>NW_011503565.1:2247-9744 GCF_000495115.2 Populus euphratica
CTGGTCTACCACATGAAGGTTTTCACGAGTGCTGCGGGTTAAAAACTGGTAAAAATTGAGGTAAAGCATTGGAGGAGAAAATGAATGGGGACGAAGGGAAGGGAACCGTATTCACGCACTCAACATGAGTTTAGAGGGAAAAAAAGACAGCAAGAGGAAGACGAGAGAATTAGGGAGAGAATCTTTCATTTCTGTTATATTTTTCTATATCCTCTGTTCCATTCCTCAGGGAATTTGAAGGTAAAATCTATTCTTTCTCTATAGCCAGCGTGGCACTCTACATGTGGGCATTGTAGCTTACTCAATTTTATTCAAACAAGACTGCACAAAACGCAGTCGTTGTTACAATTGGTTTAAATTATCCCGCTTCCCGCTTGCTAGTTTTCATCTTCTTCGTTTCCAGCTGTGACAACGACCTCCCAGGTCTGGTCGGCGCTTGCAGCGACACGCTAGCAATGGTGATTCTCTTCCAGCACATGCAACATAAGCGCCACCACTGTTCATTCCTCTTCCAGCAGATTCCAGACGTTTATAGCTGTTCCCGAAGGTAAAACTCAAACCTTGAAAATTACTTTTGTGGTTTTATCATTTAAATGAATTTTGTGTGGATTTTTTTGGATATTATTATTGATGAGTTAATAAAAATGGGAATGTCATAGGATGAATTATTTCTTGAAATTTTTATGGTGTATTTAATTATCTTCATTTTAAGATCATGTAGGTTTTTTTTTGGATAAATTTGTTTCTAGAGAAAATTTTAGTTTTTTCTAGAATAAATATATGTATAAAGTCCCTCTAAGATGTTAACAAGGAACTCTTCGAAAATCAAGTTGGTACCATGTATTTTTTATGTAGCCACAAACAAATATTAATGGAAGTATTCATGAGCTTTTATAAAAATAGAAAAGAAAAGAAAGAAAAAAATAAAGCATTAAGGAAGAAGTAGAGAATGTTTTTTATGCTATTTTTTAGTGTATATCATCCCTCTCCTCTCCGTATAATTGTGCTTACTTTTATATTACATTACTTGACTTGCTTCAAGCAATGTAGGAGGGATAGAGACGTAGAAGGTGTTTGTTTACGCGACAACTTTAGCTTTTAAAGCAAATCACGTAAATAATATGTTTGGTAATATTAAAATTTAATTTACTGTTGTGTGAGACCTATATATTTTATGTTGAAACTGCTGGTTTTTCGAAAGCAGCTGAGAGCTGCTTCTCCCCCTGTCGTGTCTGTGTAGAGTAAATTAATTCACTCCACATTGTTCACGTGAACAATATCTTCACTGTTCATTGAACCGCTTTCAACCCAGTAAAAAAATTATTTTTTAAAATTATGTTTTACTTGAGAAACTAGTGTTTAATATTATTCAATAACACTATATAAATTAAAAGGACATTGCATGATGACATAATATTTATAGAATTTGATCGTAATTTCAATTTTGTTTCTGATGATATTTTATCTAATTTTATTGCACGCTAAAAAAACCATGAAAACTATAGTCTTTGTCGGATGAACTTCATATGTGATGAAATTATAGATAATTTAATGTAATAATAAGAAATATTTGATATAAAGTACTATTTATTTAATGATGTAATAGTGGTAGTAAAATTTACAATATTTAAATTAAAAATCATTAATATTAATATATATCTTTTTTAGTTATTTTATAACGTTGATTTGAAAAGCATGTTCAACTAAACATATTAAACTATTTTTTATTCAACCTCAATTTCAATCATAGTTTTAATGAAACATATATAAATATCAAACAAATCTCAACTCAAAGTATTTTTTATAAAATAATTTTTTTCAAACTACAACCACAAAAGCTATCACAATACCAAACATATCTGTAATAGTAAAATTATAATATTCTATTGCTTGTGCCATCATATTTAATTAATATAAGCATGGGTTATTTGTTCGTATTTAATAGGATGCGATGAGCATCATAATTATTAGCCCAAACCTAGAGCATGAGGGGCTTAGTCTAGAGTGATCCGTCAATTATGCACCCAATCTGAAAGATGTTGGGCTCAATCCACGCTTGAAGCCTAGAAGAAAAGGGGGTGCTGACATATCCAAGTCTACTATGGAGCTGGGCATGGATACGTCTAGGTCCAAAGCAGGGTAGGGTATGGACAAGGTCGTGTTTGGGCCCAATGTAAGGCTATGCGTGGACACATCCACACCCGAACCCAATCTTGGGACTGGGCAAGGATGCCTCCGCGGCCAACATAGAGTTGGGCATGGTTGTGCTCGAATTTAACATGGAATTAGGTGTGGACGCGTCCGCTTCCAATATAGAGTTGGATGTGGTCGCACCTGGGCTCAATGTGAGACTGGGCGTCGACGCATCCGCGCTCAACATAGTGTTTGGCGTTTTCGCGCTTGGATTCGATGTGGGATTGAGTATGGTCGTGTTCGAGCCCAATCATGGAACTAGGTGTGGACGTGTCTGAGCCCAACATAAAATAGAGTGTGGTCACGTTAGGGCCTAACATGAGATGGGGCGTGGGCAAATCCAACGCGGGACTTGTCCACACCCCACATAGAGTTGGTTGTGGTCGCGCCCAAGCCCAACGTGAGACTAGGCGTGAACACGTCGGCACCCAACTTAGGGTTAGGCGTGGTCGTGCCCAGACCTAATATAGAGTTGGGCGTGGGTGTATCCCAACCCAACTTGAGGTTGGACACTCGAAAAGACATGACTCCATTTTGGTTTATGACTTTCACATATTATCTCTTAAATGATATTAAGTTGAGAAACGATGACCCATCAATTATGTATGATGGTTTTTGGTTGTGTTGGTTGATTATATGAGGGGATTTGACTTGTTGATTTTTGTTAGTTGATTATTTATTGATTTGGGAAGTTTTTGATAAACCTTGGATTAATTTGTGTGTTAAGTGAAATATTACATGTGATCATTTTTATTGTGTTTTAATGTTTGATTGAATTTGTTAAGGATTATTATGAGAAGTTGATAAAAGATTTGATTGTAAAATAATCTTAGATTATGTTTATTGGAGTTTGAGGTTGTTGAATTATGGAATATTTGGTTTGATGTGGTGGAATTGTTACTATATTTTTTTGAACGACTAATTATTTTTTTTAAAAATAAAAAATAAAAAATATTACAAGAATAATAATGATTAATTAACTCAATAGGCATTGTCTTTTGATATTGATTAATGAACATAATAAATAAATAAATAAAAATGATCATTGTATTAGTTGTCTTTATTAGTTGATAATTAACCCAAGATGGTACGGTGTCTCTTTAGACCATGTTTTATTGATGCTAAATATCAGATAATAGGATTAATTAATATATAGTTCTTAAATTAATTGTTTCTATTAAATATAATTCCATCCAAGATGGTATGGTTTAATACTAGATCTTGTCCTTCGGATGTTGATTAATGAAGAATATGATCAATTAATTCATGATCTCTTGAATGATGATTGATTAATAAAACTTTGGTCATCACATAACTATTCATCTAATTTTTTTTATTAATCCGATATGCCTATCATTTTTAAATAACTAAGGATAGAATGGTCTAAAATTAAACCTTGTTTTTTGGATATTATATAATCAGTTGATCATGATCATGAACATCTCAATCTCATATTAAATAATTATATTATTTGTTAAAAGATATAGGATGAAATGGTCTCATAATAAACTCTATTATTTAAATGTTAATTAATAGATAATAGGGTTAATTAATATGGTTCATCAAATGACTTAGGATGGTAACGTTTAATATCGAGCTATATCTTTCAAACGTTGTTTTGTGAATAAAAACAATACTCTAAATATCATGCATATTAGTTTGGGCAAACCATATTAAAATATATTCATTATTAAAAATAAATAACAATGTAACTTACCTTTGATAGGATATATATAGGGTGATGTCTATTTTTTCTATTACATAATCAACCTTACTTAATATCTGAAGATTAGTTATGATTTTTAGTTAATAAAAAACTAAATTACAACTTTTTTTTTCTATTTATCTCCTTTACAAATGAGTCTATCTTGATATCCACATGCAATAAATTACGTCAAAGACAAGGATTACATGGCATGAGTTGTAGCAACGAGTCATAAACTAGCAATGACTTTAACTATTAATTTTGATTTAAAAACTGGTATGGTTGTTAAGGATTGGACTAATGTTGCTAAAAAAGGCTTTGTTGATGTAAGTCAACTTGTTTGATTGATTTGTTATTTGCTTTAGTTTTAATTTCTGAATTTAGGATTGTTTTTATTTTATTTTTTATGCAATATTCATAATATGCATATACCATGGGTTAGTATTAGGTATGCTATTATAAAAAGAATAAAGTAATGGAGTTCAAGGCAAGTTTAGGTTTGGTTTTAATTATAAGATTAAGTGATGTATATGAATAAAAAGATGTTTATTTTAGGCATCTAAAAAGTCCAATTTCTAGCTATAAAGTTGGAGCCCCAACCCAAACCTAGTTGAAGTAAGAAGTAATAAGCGTTAGTAGAAAAAATAGGATTCTCTATAGAACTAAACTATGGTGAGTGTTTGATTTGCATAACCCATCAAGGCATCAAGTGTTTTGAGGAATGTTAAAGTGCAATTGATGTGAAAAGGTTTTTGAGTTTGGTCCAACTAAGATTATGGATTTATTTCAAATAGAGAGTGAATTTTAATTGATAATGTTGGGTCTATCCAACTGACATTGTAGGTTCAATTCAAATTTTTTGGAAAAAAAATATTTATAATTTTTCAATTTGTTTTTACCATACGAGTTTACATCTACATCGTTAAAAATGCATTTTTGATAGTTGTTCCAACCTCTTTTTACCATTAATCAAAATCAATGTTAACCACTCATTTTGCCTCAAGTCTCTTTCCCCACTAGAAAAAGCCATAAACAATGGCGGCAACATCTAGTAGTAGAACACACAGAAAGAGAGGGGGAGAGAGATTAGAAAGAGAATGGAAAAGGCCAAAGCTTTTCTAACCCCAATCTCCGTCATAAAGTGTTGATTTGCCTCTCATCGACGAGGAAATAAAAAGAGACTGAGAGTTTCCAATCCACCAGGTGGCAACCATTTCTAGTAATGGTGACCCTTGGGTACAAGTGCCGCCACTATATTCTAGCATTATTTCAAGGCCCCAACAACTTCCACTCGACTAAAAGGTTGATTTTGTACTTTGAAAGTTTTCTTAATTTGTTGATATGTTGTTATGCTAATTGGTTTGATTGTTGATTATGTGATATAACATTGTATCTGTAGGTTGTGATTGGCGAAATGATATTACATGTATGAGTTGTTATTGATGAAATGACATTTCATAGGTTGTAATTCATGAAATGATTGTGTGTGAGTGACTAATTTTTTTAAGTGTGTGTTAGATAAATTGATAATATAAAAAATACAATAAAAAAATAATAATTTTTTTTAATTTGCATTATATATAAGTTCCTACAAAATATCATTTTTACATATTTTATCATTGTAAAAAAAAGCATTTGTCTTTCTTGTTTGTTTTTTGCAAAACAAGAAAATAAAAGGCCAAAAATATTTTTCACACTTTAGCATTTGATATAAATACTTGATTTAGCATATTCATAAAGAATACAAAATACAAAAAAAATATATTTTACATGCATTTTAGATTTTATAACAAGTTTATAAAACTTATTAGGATTTGGGTTAAATTAAAAGTTCTGCTATGACATACCAAAAATCTTAAAAGTTCATTCTTAGTTTCTTAGTTTTCTCAACTTAAAAGTTCAATTTTAGTTTTTTCAAAACCCAATAAAAAAAGGTTTTGTTATTTACTTTTAATATTTGAAGTAAATTGATCTATAGTGAATCGTTAATGACAAAAGAAGTAACATGTTTTCTATTTTTTTAAAATAAAATTAGTGTAATATTTATCAATACTGGCATTTGGAATATTAAGATATCATATGTTATGTAAATTTTCTTAAGGATCCTTTCATGGACTTCTTTAGATTTTAAGTTAGATTCTATTAATCCAACATAGGCTTATGGTTACATTTTTTAAGATAACTTGAGTTGTGATTTGAGATAATCAACTTAGAATTGTTAATTTATCAGGTAATTAGAAATGAGATAAATAAATCATAATAAATTAGGATTTAACTTATCCTTGTAAAACTCCATGCATCCAATAAATACGTCACATGTAATTTAAACATAACAAATCTTAGTAATTTAGAACAAGATTAACAATGCAATTTATCTTCAGTAAAATATTTTAAGGGTGATGTTATTTTTTTATAGCATAATTAGTCTTTTATCTTAGATTTTTGATGATTAATTATGGTTTTATGGTAATCATAACACCATATGATAATTTTATTTCATAAAATTAGATAATTTTCTATTAAAGAACCAAGTAATTGATTTTTCCTTTCAAGGTGGCCTAGAATTCTAGTAGTGACATAAAAGACTTGTAGTTGTTTTTTCTAATATTATCTTTGAAATGATATATACTTCTTGACAAACTCTATAGATATTTAGTTAAAAAAATATAATTAAAAGAAAGTCTTTAAAATAAAAGGAATTACTAAAAACTATTATATCAATGTAATTATGTTAAAATTTAGTGAAGCCCTCACTAAAATTATATTCGTGTTACTCCTCTAATTTTTGTTTTAATGTTGTTTCCACACGGTATTTTATATTTTATATTTGAACTTTTTAAAATTAATTTAATATTTTTATAAAAAAAATTATTGATACACATGAGACCATGTGCTAAGATGTGTGTGTGACCTTTGAAAATGGCATGGAGCGTCCGGAAGGTCGCTTAGGCTTATGTCATCCAATATGTAATTTACTGGTCGTAGTCAAATGGGAATATGGCTAAGGAAGTCAGCGACAACCCTAAGCAAATGGCTGGTTGAAGGTCAGTCCACCTACCTAATACCTATCATCATAATTATTTGACAAAATTGCATCGTTTGACATTTTGAATTCTCCCCCCTCCAATCCAATTCGATCGTCTCATTCTGAATATAAAATTCAAATTGATGTATGCAATATCAATTTGAATTTCTACTTCGTATGTGGTTAAACTCACATGTACAAGTATATCTCGGTATAGTTTCTTTGCCTCTGATCAAACTTACCCTAAACGGCCTTACTTCGGGATGGAAGGAAGGTTGTGTTTCCATGTTAGGCTAATCATCGGGCCACTAACTAGCTAGTTGATGTGAGATTATCGGACCCTTAATTTTTTATGTCATAGTTAGTTAGATTTTAAGCAGGAAAAAAAGAGTCAAACTTGCATAATATTGTGTTTTTTAAGATTTTTTTATTTAAAAATACATTAAAATGTGTTTTTAAGATTTTTTTATTTTAATAAGTAAAAAATATTAATTTAATATTGTTTAACATAACCATCTGTACCTAGTCAACATAAGTAACCAGCTTCAAGTTATAATTTGTCTTTCTTCAATAT
>NW_011503201.1:0-12385 GCF_000495115.2 Populus euphratica
TGTCACCTGCATTTAACATGAACATTTACCACAAATTAAATGTATCTTATATTATTAGATATGTTATTATAAAACATGTTTTAGTTAAGGAGTTATTGATACTTCAAGTGCAAAATGATGATATAAAACCTTGATAAAAATATATTTTTAAATACTAATCACAATACTTCTTAAGTTCACATCTTAATGACTATTAAAAGTTCAATCATCTTGAACTTAAATCGACTCACTTTTCAGATTATTTTACCTTGATAACTAATGTAACTTAAATTCAAAAGCAATTAAGAATTTATATTGAACAAAGGATTTATATGTATGTTGTAGAACATACATTCATTCATCTTACAATACTATTTTCATGATTTGATTAAAAGCCATTAACATTCAGTTTACATACAAAAGAAAGCGTGAATAATCCAATATAACAAAAGGATAATTCATTTTTCTAGTTACACAAAACTATAATTTAATTTGCTTATTCACTAGTCTCAAATCTAGCTAGAAATTAATCAACCAAATCTACCCAGTGACATATAGCTTGACTCCTTTTTTGTATTTCATTTATAGTTAGAGTTTCATAACTCAAAATAAAATAAAATTTATTTCAATGGAAAAGTAACATCTTTACTTATAATTCATATCCAGTGTTATACTTTAAATCATTTTATTTTCCTTTTCATTAATTAATTGGAATCTAGGTATCAAAACTATCCAGACTTGAATTCGTAGACTTAACAAACAATGGAATATCTTTTATGCATTTTTTAAACATTTAGATAAGCTATTCTCATCTCGTATATTTTAAGCTTCAACAAACACATTATCAATTAATTAAACTTTTCTTTAGTTTTAAAAGTCAAGTTCCTTCTTTCCTTAACAACATACTCATTAAAATTCTAATTAACTAACAATTATTCATACTCTACACTTTCAACACATATCATTAGTAATGATTTTCTACATTATCAACATTTAAAATTCACTCCCCTTTACTTTTCTTTTTGTTTGAAATCTATAAGAGCCAAAAGGTTACTTTTTTCCTCAATTCACATAATTCCTACTTATCCAACCCTAATTCCATGTATATGAAAGGGATTCTGGCACAAGAAAATAACATTTCATTTTTTAAGTTTACAAGATATGTTCTAATTTCTTATGCATATAAAAATAACATAATCAATGCTTTCTTTTATTCTATTCAAAGAACACATAATACTGAAGAAAATTCTATTTTTGCTCCTATATTTATTTTGAAAGGGCTAGTTCAAGCCCTAAACATTGAAATTTACAATTCAATTTTGCTACCTTCTTTATATTCAAATGTGGTCGGCCCTATGATTAGTTTTTCCTTTGAGATTTTGTTTTTTTTTGTTACTAATTACTTCTAATTGTTTCATTAGGTTCCTCAAATCAGCACATACAAACATAGAGGTTTCATCCCTTTTAACAATATTCATTTAAGATAAGGATGAAAACAAAGAAGATTTTCTTACCACATGAATTTGAACAAGATTTGAGGGTGTTTCTTAATAATTTCTTCTTCTTAACTTGATTCCTCTTAATTTCTTTCTCCTTAACCAAACGTCTCTCACTATATACCTCTCACACTTAGTTTATTACTCATTCAAGCATCATCTTTTAGGGACGTACAAAAGCTTTAATGGAGAAAATACAAGGAAAAGGAAGAGTTATGGTGCTATTTTTGGCCGACCCTAATAAGAAGGGAAAGAGTCATGCTTTTTTAATTCAAAGAATTTATATCGCTTCTTAAGTGACCCTAGGCCATGTTTGGTTGTATTCCAACTTGTATTTTATTATTTTATGCTATTAAGAGCCAAATTATTTATTTTCTCAATCTAACATTCATTACAATTTTTAACATTTAGAATTATTCATTCGATACATTCAAATATTTATTTATTTCTAAAATATAGTTGACACAACCTACAGATTGATGTCTTCTCCCAAGTGCAGGACTGTCGAAGTAATAAATAACCTGGCAAGACTAGGGTCAAACCACAAGGAGGTTAAATGTATAAATTATAGATAATAATAATACAACAACAACAATAACAACAACAATAGTAACAACAACAACAATAATAATACTAGTAATGGTAGTAGTAATAGTAATAGTAATAGTAATAAAGAAGAAGAAGAAGAAGAAGTTGATGAGAACTTTGAGATGGAAGATTAACGTAAGGATTAAACAATGATAACAACAAATATCAAAGTTATAAGATCCACTAATGGTATGTCAAACAAGTATAGTATAAACTCTTATTATTTAATTGGAAACCACGCACAAAGGAGGTTCCAATCAGATTATAAATTGTTAACATGATTACATTAGTTATCTTATTCGATTAATATTAATACTTGTACATGTTGTCAGGAATTAATATTAATACTTGTACATGTTGTCAGGAATTAATATTAATACTTGTACATGTTGTCAGGAATTAATATTAATACTTGTACATGTTGTCAGGAATTAATATTAATACTTGTACATGTTGTCAGGAATTAATATTAATACTTGTACATGTTGTCAGGCATTTATGATTATAACTTACGTTAATAATAAATCAAGTTCCTTTCATAATTTAGGTATCGATTATACCATATAGCATGGCTATGAAAGTGCCATGTATTTATTGAATTAAATGTTATACAACATAAATCTATATTAATCATTTAACAAGCAAAGTATTAAAAGTGAACAAGATAACAAATATAAAACATGTTAGCATCAAACATTAAGATCCATGTTGAGTTTACATTATACTCATTCTTACACCATTAGTGTAACATTTTCTCCTTGACATAATAAATTTAGCTGAGCATAATGAAATAAATAAATATAAATAAACAAAATAAAAACATAAATAAGATGAAACTTAATTAAGTTAAGGAAAGGAAATGAAAGGCATAAACTTGATATTAATGAAAGCAAAACTTAAGCAATACAAAGCGAGAAAGTAAGAGTATGATCTTGATCTGGAAACCATGATGCCTAAATGCATGGCAAATGCCTCCTTTTATAGGCCAAAATTGGGAATTATTGATTTGATGACTAATTGATAAGTGGGTGGCCGACTCTTGACTTGGTGACAATCTTTATCTTCTCTTATTTGCCTAAAATGTCATTGATAATGTCAAAATTTGAACTAAACCTCCATACAAAAGTTGTAGAAAATTATCTCAACTTTTTTAAAAAATATAGGTCATTTGGACTTCTAAAACTCTAAATACTAGTTGAACACTTAATAGTATTCAAGGTGCAGGACAAATTTAGACTTCTTTGTTGTTGCCATAATTTAGAGTTGAAAACGACCTTTTTAAAGCTTAGACTCTCATGAAACTTGTAGGCCTTTGTCTTAACTTTCCATCCATATAAAATGGATCTAAATCAGAGATCTATAGCTCCAGATATGACCCAATTACCGAATAGTGTTTTAATTTGAACTACAGTAGTATTTTTTTTCTAAATTTGGATCTCTCTTTGTCCTTTTAATTTCAGTATTTAAACTCATCAATTAATCCTTTCATTTATATGATAGGCCTACATTTAAGGTGAACATTTACCATAAATTAAAGGTATCTTATATTATTAAATTTGTTATTATAAAATGTGTTTTAGTTAAAGAGTTAGTGATACTTCAAGTGCAAAATGATGATATAAAACCTTGATAAAAATACACCTTTAAATACTAATCAGTAGTATCTTTCTATCAAAATCTTCATCACCTCTCTTATCATTTACATCCTTTCTATTTTCTTTGTTTACTTAATTCACATTAATCTCTAATTATTTCTTAATGTTAATTTCTTTCTTTTCTATCTTATTAGTCAAGGTTTACATTCTCCCCCCTTTAAAGAAAGTTTCTTTTTTGAAATCTAAACTTCGCACATGAATTGCTAAATAATATGGGATATCTCCTCATCATTTCAAATTCTTTTTCCCACACCTTTTCCTCAACTTGTGAGATTTTTTATTGAATCTTTGCCATCAAAATCCTTTTACTTCTAAGCTCTTTCACGCTTCAATCAAGTATTCTCACTAGTTTTACCTCTAGTGTTAAATCTTCGTTCATTTCTATTAGACATTGTGACAATACTCGAGAAAGATCCACATTGGCCTTTCATAACAAAAAAAAATATGGAATACATCATGCATTTTGGCCAACTATAGAGGCAAAGCCAACTTATATGTTATTGGTCTAATTCTTTTTACAATTTCAAATGGCCCAATATATCTTAGTGCTAACTCCCTTTTCATTCTCAATCTTAACATATTCTTATACGAGGTCACCTTTAAGAACACCTTGTCACTTACATTAAACTCAAGAGATCTCCTTTGAATATCTGCATTTTTTTTTTGTCTATCCTAGGTTGTTTTACTTCTATATTTGATGATCATCACCTTTTCAAAGGTGTTCTATATCAATTATACCCCATATAACTTCCTATCTCCAACCTCTTCCTAATACGTAGGCATTTTACACCTCATATGAATTAGTACTTAAAAGTGCATTTTTATCAAGGTTTTATATCATCATTTTGCACTTGAACTATCAATAATTCCTTAACTAAAATATGTTTTATAATAACATATCTAATAATATAAGATACCTTTAATTTATGGTAAATATTCATCTTAAATGCAGGCCTATCACATAAATGAAAGGATTGATTGATGAGTTTAAGTACTGAAACTAAAAGGAAAAAGAGATGGCCAAACTTGGAAAAGAGATGGTGGTGTAGTCTAAACTAGAATACTGTTAAGTAATTGGGTCATATTTGGAGTTGTAGATCTCGTATTTAGGTCTACTTTATATGGATAGAAAGGTAAGATATAGCCTATAACTTTCATTGGAGGTCTGGTTTTAAAAAGGCTATTTTCAGGTTCAAATTGTAGCAATAACGAAGAAGTCTGAATCTGTTCTGCAGCTTAGATACTGTTAAGTGTGCAACCCATATCTAGAGTTCTAGAAGTCCAAATGACCTTCATTTTTTTTTTAGAAAGCTGAGATAATTTTCTTCAACTTTCATATAGAGGTCTAGTTCAAATCTGATTGGAACCTCCTTTGTGTGTGGTTTACAATTGAATACTAAGAGTTTATACTATACTTGTTTAACATACCATTAATGGATCCTGTAACCTTGACATTTGTTGTTATTATTGTTTAAACCTTACATTAATCTTTCATCTCAAAGTTCTGATCAACTTCTTCTTCTTCTATTATTATTATCATTATTATTATTATTATTTTATTATTACTACTATTATTATTGTTGTTGTTGTTGTTGTTGTTGTTATTATCATTCTTGTTATTATTTATAATTTATACAATTAATCTCCTTGTGGTTCGACCCCAGTCTTGCCGGGTTATTTATTACTTTGACACTCCTACACTTGGGAGAAGATATCAATCTTTTGATCGTGTCATATACCATAAAAGAATTTTATAAAAGGTCATTCCAGTAGTGGCCTGATAATTGCTATTATAGGTGAATTCTATAAACAAAAAATGATCTTCTTAATTTCCTCTAAATTCTAGAATACATTCCCTTCACAAAATCTTCTAAAATCTATATGGTTCTCAGATTGTCCATCAATCGAATGATGAAAAATAGTGTTTAGATCCAATCATATTCCCAGGCCACGATGGATATTTAGCCATAATTAAGAAGTAAATATAAGATCCCGATTGGAAATAATTGATATCGAGGTTTCATGTATCTTACCACCTCATTGACATATAACTTAGCCAATGTTTCCATTGGGTTTGTTATTTTTATGGCCAAGAACATGGCAAACTTGATTAATATGTCCATAATAACCTATATCGCATCATTCTCTTTCTTTTCTTTTAGTAATCCCGATACAAAATCCATAATGATGTCCTATCTCCACTCAGAGATTAAAAGGGGCTACAAAGGCCCCACTAGTGTTTGGCATTCTACTTTCAATTATTGGCAAACACCACACTTAGTTACATATTCCACTATCTTCTCTTTATATATATACCAATAAAGCTTTTAGTATTCCTAGGATGAATAACAAGTTTTAATTCATGAGCTTCTTTTAGTACTTTATTCTTAAAATTCATGTCTCTTATCACATACATTCATTTACCCATCATCATTATCCCATTATCTAAGATCTTGAAAGGTCTCTTAACCCTTTTCTCAAGCTAACATTTTACCTTTTCTACCTCCATTTTCTTTAGTTGAGCCTTTAAAACTCTATCTCAAATTATATATTATATCCTTAATTGTGCTAGTAATGACCTCTTGGGTCTTAAGCTTATCAAGACATTCATTATCTTGAGCTCTACCATTTTCTTTTTATCTCCAATATTGCATTCTTTTATTTTTACCTAAATTTTCCTACTCCAAGCATCTGCTACTAAATTCACCTTAGTTTATTACATAATTATAATATTTAATTAACTCCACCTATATTTTTATGCCTTATACTCAACTACTTTTATGACCTAAAGTACTTTAAACTCTGATGGTATGTTTCTAGTCACTGAACTTTAAATATTTTTTAATCAATAAAATTAAATTCTATGATGCTAAATAAATTATCATGCCAAAATATCTTTTGACATCTAAAAAATAATATGAGTAGGTAATTAAAATAGATTATCCACCTGAAAGCCAACTAATGTGATTTGTAAAGATAAAATTGAAAAATAAAATTAATAATTGAAATAAAAATAGCTCAAAGGATAAAAATAAATAAATTAAAATGCTTTGTTATAATGAAGAATGCACCATTAAGAGATATACGATGATATCTTTAAGGGATTTAGTTTTTTTTTCATAATTGTGCTAATACAAAGTTATGTATGTTATTAATGTTTTCGATTACTCTTTGTCATAAACCTAATCAATCCAAATTCAATTGTAGCTTTATACAATAATTAAGTTTTGACGGTGCCTTTTGCAAAGGATTATCCATTCATCAACTTGAACTAAATCTATTATAGAAATTGAAAGGGACTTTCTCATTTCAAAATTAAATAACTTTGACATATGTACATGATGACAAACACTTGTTCGAATAAATCTATTATAATAATTGAAAATTTATTTGAAACTAAGGTGTCCAAATCCAATATAATGCAAAGGGTTTTATTGATTTTGATCATATGCACATGATGACAAATACTTGTTCGCTTAAATTGCTAATTCATCATTTTGTTTCACTCATTATAATTTATTAAATTTTTATAAGATAATCATAACAATATTTTTCTCAATAATATTTAAAAATGACATGAAAATCATCCATATAAAATTAAAGCAATCTCATAATCCTAGCTAGGTTGATATGTTTTTCTCTTTATATGGAGTTACATGTATAATATTACTTGGAATTGAAAGCCACTTAAACTCTAAAAGGAAGTAGTTAGGTATTTATCATTCATATTAAAAAATTATGTTTGATATCAGTACATTAAAATGATCTAAAAACATAAAAAATAATTTTAAGCAAAAACAATTTCAAAATTTAATGAAACATAATTTAATTAGTACTTAAAAGTGTATTTTTATTAAGATTTTATATCATCATTTTGCACTTGAAGTATCAATAACTCCTTAACTAGAATATGTTTTGTAATAATATGTCTAATACTATAAGATACCTTTAATTTATAGTAAATGTTCATCTTAAATGCAGGCTTATCACATAAATAAAAGGATTATCATTCATATTACTTGGTATTGAAAGCCATTTAAACTCTAAAAGGAAGTAGTCAGGTATTTATAATTCATATTAAAAAATTGTGTTTGATATCAACATATCAAAACGATCCAAAAACATAAAAAATAATGTTGAACAAAAATTGTTTTTCAAAATTTAGTGAAACATAATTTGATTAGTACTTAAAAGTGTATTTTTATCAATTTTTTATGTCATTATTTTGCACTTGAAGTATCAATACCTCTTTAACTAAAGCATATTTTATAACAACATGTATAACACTATAAGATACCTTTAATTTATGGTAAATGTTCATCTTAAATACAGGCCTATAACATAAATAAAAGGATTGATTGATGAGTTTAATTACTAATATTGATAAGAAAAAGAGAGGGCTAAGCTTAGAAAAAAAATGTTGGTTCAGTCCAAACTAGAACACCATTCAGTTATTGGATCATAATTGGATCTATAAAACTTGGATTTAAGTCTAGTCTATATGGATAGAAAGCTAAGATATAGGCCTAAAACTTTTATAAGTCCAAGATTCAAAAAGGTTGTTTTCAAGTTCAAATTATAGCAACAACGGAGAACTCGAAATATGTCATACAACCCAAACATTGTTTAGTATTCAGCCTATATCTCAATTTCTAGAAGTCCAAATATATCGATTTTTTTTTTTGAAAGTTGATATAATTTTCTAGAATTTGCATGAGACTATATGTTCAAATTCTAATGTTAGCAATGATATTTTGTTCAAAAAAGAAGATAAGGTTTATCATTAAGTCAAGATGTGGCCCCCCACTCAATAATTAGTCATCAAATCAATAATTCCAAATTTTAGCCTATAAAAGGAGGCATTTACCATGCATTTAGGCATCTTGGTTTTCAGATCAAGATCATGTTCTTATTTTTTTCTTTATATTTTTGCTTTCATTAATCTCTTATTTATACTTTTCATTTCCTTTACTATACTTATATAATTATTTTCTTGTCTTGACTATCTATGTTTCTCTTATTAATAATGTTTATCTAAGTTTATTATATCAAGGTGAAAAGGTTTCACTAATGGTGTTAAAATAAGTGTAATATAAACTCGATATGGATTTCAATACTTATATCCTAAATAACTTGCTATTAACATGTCTTATCATTTTTATCTTATTAATTCTTAATACCTTGCTTGTTAAATGGTTAATCTAGATTTGTATTGTACAAGACTTGGTCCAACAAATGCTTGACACTTTTATAGACAACCGTATGATATAACCTACACTTGTGCTATTAAAGGAACTTAATTTGTTGTTAACATAAGTTAGCATCATGAATTCCTGACAATATTTAAAAGTTTGGTGTTACTTAAATAAGATAATTAATATGTCATATTAATAATTTATAATGAGCTATTAATGACAAATCATTTGATTGAAACCTCCTTTGTGTGTGGTTCCCAGTTGAGTAATAAAAAGAGTTTATATTATACTTATTTGAAATACTATTAGTGGATCCTCTAATCTTTATATTTGTTTTTATCATTGTTTGATTTTCACATCAATCTTATATCTCAATGTCCTCTTTAACTTATTATTATTATTATTATTATTATTATTATTATTATAGTTAACCTCCTTCTGGTTTGACCCTGCTCTTACCAAGTTATTTATTATTTTGACACTCCCACACTAGGGAGAAGACATCAATCTTTTAGTCGTGTCACATATTATAATGGTGTTTCCTTCTTCTTTTTTTCCAATTCCTTTTCTTTTTGCTATTTTTTTAAATTTTTTTAACATTAGATTAACTTATATTTGAGCTTTACTATTTTTTTTTGTTTGGTTTGGTATTGGCTACTTATGGTGTTGAAAAACAAATTACTCTTAGTTAATGCTTGATTTAAAAAATTTATATGAAGTCAAATTGAATTAAAACAATTAAAGCTATAGGGATATAATTTGAACAATAAAAAATTATTAAGCCCCTTTTCTTGCAAACATCAGAAGTTTAATTGCATGGGAAAGGGAGAGATTCAAACCCTTTTTTTTTGGTTCCTTGTTTCTTACAATTTAATAATTTCACATTGATTTTTTTTTTTATTGGACTTGACATTTTTTTTTTATTGTCTAGATATGGGGATTCTTCAATGTTGAGAAGAAAAATCTAGACATGCAATTGATGCTTAATTTTACAAAATAAATTTAGTTTTATTGATTTAAAATAATTAAGGCTTAAGGGATAAAATTGAAAACTAAAAAAGCTTCTATGAACCCAAAAGGACTACTAAATGTGTGTGGAGTTAAGCAATGCTTTAGGCCCATACAACTTCCTTATATGGTGGTAAACATCCATCCATGGTTGTGTTGAAAGCGACATAATGAGCTATTATTAATGGTGTTTCATGTGTTGATGGAGGAATGATTATGAGTCTCTAGTAGCCTTTTCTTTCTTCTAATACCTATTTTCTCCTCTCCTTAGGATTCATGTTGGTCTACCAAAATTGAAAGGTGTCATATTATTTTGTTTTTATATTAAATTTGGTTCTCATTCCTTTGATTTTAATTTTTGGTTTTGGGTCCTTTTAAAATTGATTTAGTTTTTCAATTTTATTCTTCAACATTGGGATGATTAAGAATTAAGCTTTATTATTGTTTTGATGGGGTTATCCTATTCTTATGACCTCGGTCAAGGGGTTTGAATGGTTAATCTAGATTGACATCAATCTTTTTTTAAGTCTTTTTGTTACATTGATTTTAGTTTTTGATTTAATGCTTTAATAATAGACTTGTTGGAAGTTGGGCTTCGTGATTATTTTTGACAGGGTGATCTTATGTTGATGATCTAAGTTAAGGGTTTGAAAGATTAACTCGAGTTGATATTTATCTTTATTTTAGGTTTGTTTTTACACTAATTTTCTTTTCATTTCCATCCTTCAATAGTAGATTTATTGGACGTTAATCTTCATAGTTTTCTTTGCTTTCTTTATATAATGTTATCCAAGTCTTATTGCCTAGGTTGTTGGTTTGATGAGTTATACCTGATTGACTTGGGTCATTATTTAAAAAAAATAGATTTTTTTTACTCAACTTCGTAATCTTTTCCTTTTTGGCAAGATTTTTTTTTTTGTAGGTGATTATGATCATGATTTTTTTTTTTAGTCTATTTATTGTTACTATCTTTCCCATCATAAAATTAAGTAAAATAATCTTATTGAATTAGTTGGGTCTATGATCCAACTCATAGGTTTCTCTTCTTTATAATGTTTTTTTTTTTGTTCAGCTTGCAGTGTAGCGTAATTCACTAATCTAGTTAGGACTCAAACTTTATCATATTAGAGAAATTATTGAATATACAACCATTAAATTAAGCATACTTAGTGGAATGACTCTGTTTTTTTAAATATGTCATCATTTTCAAACACATATACATACATATATTTTTCATTAGGAAAGGTTTAATTGTATTGAAGAAGACATACATACATATATATATACATAAACCACTACTTAATTTATTTATTTCAAAGACTGATGGGTTTAATTGTATTGAAGAAGACATACATACATATATATATACATAAACCACTACTTAATTTATTTATTTCAAAGACTGATGGGTTTAATTGTATTGAAGAAGACATACATACATATATATATACATAAACCACTACTTAATTTATTTATTTCAAAGACTGATGGATGAATAAGAAAATAAAGACCAAGGGACTTGGACCTCACAAGCATTTATAAAACATGTTATTTATTAAATTTAAAGCACACTCTAATAATTAAGTTAGCATTAATATAAAAGTGAAGTTTTAGATATTGTGTTATGTATGTTTGTAAAGAATATGTAAAAAATAGTAATTATCACAGTTTTGAAAAGAAATGTTTGCTTAGAGATTGAAATTCTATACCTAATAATTAATGGATATTTATACATCCACGAGCCACACCAAATATATATATATATATATATATATAACCTCAACTTTAGGGTAATCATCCATCTTAATTCTTAAGGGTTGTAACAAAAACTATATATATAAGTATTGCACAACACAAGTTAGGCTGCGTTTGTTTCCCGGAAAGTGGTTTTCGGGAAACCACTTTTCAAACTTTCCTGTGTTTGTTTGTCATTAGAAAAGTTGGTTGATTAGTACTTAAAAGTGAATTTCTAACAAGGTTTTATATTATTATTTTGCATTTGAAGTATCAATAACTTTTTAACTAAAACATGCTTTATAATAACAAATCTGATACCATAAAATACCTTTAACTTATAGTAAATGTTCATCTTAAATGAAGGCCTATTACATAAATGAAAGAATTGATTGATAAGTTTAAATACTGAAATTGAAAAGGACAAAGAGAAGGTCAGACTTAGAAAAGAAATGCTGGTTCAACCCAAACTGAAATACTGTTCAGTCATTAAGTCATATCTAGAGCTGTAGATCTTGGATTTAGGTCTCCTCTATATGGATGGAAATATAGGTCTAAAACATTCATAGGAAGATAAACTCAATTCTGTTGTTTAGAAGTCCAAATCTATCTTACAGCTTAGACAATGTTTAGTATTCGGCACATATCTCGAGTTCTAGAAGTGAAAATAACCTTAATTTTTGTTGTTGGAAAGCTAAGACAATTTTCTAGAACTTTCATGATTTAAGTT
>NW_011500093.1:0-31159 GCF_000495115.2 Populus euphratica
AGCTAAACCCAAACCAGAACAAAACCATATTGCGGGTGGCGCCCAGGGTTCTTTTAATTCAATGGTAAAATTGTAATATTATTATTGTAAGGGTTTTTTAGTTGTAAAGTCTAATTTTCTTAAAAATATGAAGGCAAAGTGAAAAAAACAACTAAACTATAGGAGACTCATTGTAATTTTTTATTTTATTAAATATTATTAAAATTTTTATTTGTTTTCAAAATTTATTTTGATAAAATTATTAATTTTATATTTAAATTATAATTTCATTAAACACCATCTAATTTTGCGTTTATTTTAAAATAAAATCATTGTATTTTTATTTACAATGCCAACAATTATTTTGTTAACGTGAACCTTGAAATGCTCCCATTTTAAATTCAAGTAAAATAAAACTTCATTTACTTTAACTCAGAAGAAGATCCATAATTTTCTTTAATCATCTTTTTTCCTTCATGATTTTATTATTTTTACTTTTCCTGCAAATATTTTTTCTCATCATCATATGATTGGTTAAAAAACAAACTTCAAAGAGTTCCATGTGATAGGGTTCAAATAATATATTATTCTTTTTTTTAATAATTCGTGTCAAAATAACAAAACTTTTTATTTTTTTTTAAATTATTTTATGGTTTTAAGGAGTTATTATTTTAAAAATAAAAGGGGGTGCAATTATAAGATGGAGGGGTTTTAATTACAAAGATATATTTCTTATTCTTATTTCAAATTGTTCTTCTTTTTTTTTTTTGTTCTAATTGCTTTCAGTTTTTATTAAATAAACAATATCACTCAGAAAACTATATTTTTTTGTTTAAAAAAATTAATAATAAAAGCAAGAACTATACTGGAAAATTATTTTTTTAATTAAATTTAAATTTTCTTTTTTATAAAATAATTATATTGCTATATAATTAAATAAAACAGTTTTCTGATTTATTATTCTTTTTTTTTTTACAAATAAATTTAGCGATATTTTTCATTTTTTTCCGTCCAAATTTCAAATCTGGAGTTGTCGAAAAGTTTAGTTGTGACCTGCATTAAATTAAATATATAACTAGGTATAAATATTTAATTTCACTCACAAATTCTACAGTCCCAAAGTCACTACAATGGAACTTCGTAGCTCTATATTTTCCTGATATCCAAACTATAGTTTCTGTCCCCTTTCTTAATACCCTATACTCTTTGGCTCCATGATCACTGAAACTCCATTGGGTTCGTCCACTTTTACAGATCAAGTACTCGAAGGTTCCCCGACATTTGTCAAGCTTCTCTTTCATGTCGCCCTGTTAGTTTAGCTTTGCCTTTGAAATCCACTGCAGAAGAAGGGTAATGCAGGTTACCAGGCTGGAGAACTGTACTGTCAGGACAACTGACCGTGCTCCTTCACACTTGAGCTACATGAGAAGATGTATAATTTAGGCTGCACGAACGGTCTACATAGTCTTCTATGGTGATATCACATACTAAACCTGATAACATCACACAAATATCGTTGCACGCGATTGAGCAAATCTGTATCTGCCTCCACGAACTACAGAGAAATGGTTAGAAGAGCACTTGCAAGATCAATTTGAGATTTCCTTTATAATAGAACACTGGTGACGGATATATACATTATAAATTGCACCAACTAGTCTAGATGGACGGTTAAAAAATGGAAATCATGATATTGTTATCGGGATAATCAACTTGCAACTTTCTCTCCCACTGTGTAAATTACAGTAATTGAACACCCAGAATATTGTTTCTAATTTTCTTTCACTCTCTTAAAGCCACAAAGACTATTCCTATATTCATACAGACTGCTTATGGTTCCAAATCTGTAAACAAAACAAAACCACCTCTCATTTTGCAGGAGGATATTTGCCACTCGGCCTCAGATCACCGCTGCATGCATGAGGTCATCCTTCTTCTCTCTTCCCCTTTTCATTTTCATACTACTGTTTTTGATATCCATACATATATGAATATTCATATCCATATCCATAAATAGATGAATATACATATTTACACTACCAAAGGATGGCATTACTATGTTTGATGTATAAATGATACAGCGCTTGCTGATTGTATTCATGAAAATAATCGACTTGCTGATCAGTATTTATACAGCACTTGCTGATTGTATAAATGATTATTTGAAGCAAGGTCCGCACGGCCATCACCGGTTTTGGAAATTGCAACAAGAATTTCCAGTTTTCTTTCAGCGCATATGATTCTGAAGCACTAGACACCACCTCAAGGAAATCTTTTCGTATAGATAATAACTCTGTCAATACTTCTTCATCCATTGCAGATCCGACAACTTTAATTTCTTAGAGGAGGGATTAACTTAGGCTCTCGTATTAACAAACTAGGAAATTTCTTTGGCTGCGAAGCATCTTTGTTTTATTTTTATCATATAAAATAAGCTTCCTAATTAATTAATTTTTAGCATTACATAGGACTTGAATTAGGAACTTTCAGTCTCTGGAATATTTCTGCTTGGTCTGCTGTCTGCACCTAAAACAAAGTACTCTTATTCTATGTACCAAAACTACCGCCAGGTTACCGCAATGGGACTTCTAACACTATATTTTCCTAACACCAAAACAATAGATCCAAAAGAGGAACTACTTGCGCTATCTCTTCCTCCTGACTCGACAAAGGTCACATTATAGCTTAGTTTCTGTCCCAATTTTACAAAACTCAACTCTGAGGCTTCAATATCACTGATACTCCGTTGGGTTCTTTCACTTTTACTAAGTACTCAAAGGGAACCCGGCATTTGTCAGGGTTTTCTTGAATGTCACCCTGGTATTTTGTGCGTTGCCTTCAAAATTCAGGGCGAAAGAAGGGGAGTTCAAGTCCCCAGGCTGGAGAACTTTATCATCATGACAAGTTACAGTGCTCCTGGACACTTTGAGTTATTTGAGAAGATGTGTAGTTTTGGCTGCACAAATAGCTCGCATAGTCTTCCGTGGTAATATCATCCATCAACCCTGGATCTGAAGCACTCTCTGGGTCAACATGACCCGAACCAAAAGCAAAAAGAGGTAGATGATGCAGAGTCACTGGATCCAACATCTGCAATTGGAGATTTTCTGTTGTCTGTAAGACACATGCTGTTGTCATTTATAGCTGATTTAATTGCTGCTGGGGACCATTCTTTGTGGACTGACTTTAAGTGGTGCGGCGAGGCCACTAACATGAGGGCAGGACATTGAAGTGCCTGAAATTATGTTGAGCAATGCGCTTCTTTTGTCACTTTTAAGTCGAGTTGGGCTGGTCATTGGTGGCCACGCTGCTAAAATGTTCACCCCTTGTGCAGTCACGTCCTGCTTCATCACTTCTGATCCCACTGAACCAGGCCCTCTAGATGAAAATGCAGCCCATTGGTGCAGGATCACCATATATTGTCCCTTTGAAGGCAATCGAAGCAGTTTCCCTCTTAACCGAGTTCACATACTTTTTGACAGCCATACCTGCTGACGCTCCTAAAGAACTTGCCGCAGAATGTGAGTCTCTGTGAAAAGCTCTCCACCTCCAGTTACCGGGTTGATTAAAATCCTGCTCCCGCGAATTTTACTTGCTCTCCTTTTTGAGCTCTGCCATTCACCCCCGTCTCCCAAACAACAATTTTTCCTTTCACCGACTTTTTTTTCAGTGACCTACTAATACAATACTTAGCTGCTTCGCCACCTGCAGTCCCTCCATACTCTAGTGGTAATTGTGTTGTTGATTTGCCTGAGTATATAGACGCACCTTCAAAAGTTTGTCCATTTCCAAGCTTGACAGTTGTTGGAAACCTTCGGTCAGTGTAGCTAGCAGCTACTGTCATGATCCATGGTGCGTTGTTGGCAACCGAGGAGATAGATGGGCCTGAATTACCAGCCTGAATTACCAGTAGAGCAAGAAACAAAAAACCCCTTTTGGATGTGACAGCTTAAACTTTTAGGATGAAATGTTTATTTTACAATTATCACTATAAACCCCCTAAAGAGAGTGATACCACATCAACTCCATCAGCAACAGCTTGGTCTATGGCAGCCAATAAATCAGTGTTGGTTACAACCTGATAGCCAACAAACTTTGTAGGCTGCGATTCTTGCCGTATACTTCATTCCAGCAGCTGAACCATTCGCCAATCCATAAAAGCTTGCTTTGTCTACAAGGTTTCCAGCAGCAGTCGCTGCAGTATGTGTTCCACGGCCTTGTGTGTCTCGAGAGGATCGATGATCAATTGTTTCATTAATTCTTCCAACAATAGCCCCGTACCCTTTGGGAAAGGCTCTTGCACCAATAATCTTCTTGTTGCAATTTAATGGTGAGAATTTTGTGCCGCTCTCGCTTTTGCCTTTCCATTTTGAGGGTATTGCAGACATGCCCGAGTCTTGGAAGCTATCATGTTCAGGCCAGATTTCAGCATAAAAAATGCCACTATCACATCTGAAGCCAGATTTTGAGCATTCCAGAGTCCTTTTCCACTCTGTAGTCCAAGAAACTGAGGGTGTGTGTGGCATGGAGAGTTATCATTTCATAAGTTCTGGCAGAGACAAAGCCATTGACTTGGCTCAAGGCCTCAATTTGTTTGGTGGAGAGCTTGGCAGCGAAACCAGAAGTCACTGTTTCGTAGGTGCAGAGAAGCTGAGTAAATGTTATTTATTAGTTTTTTTTTAGAGTAGTTGGCTCTTAGATAATAGATGATTATGAGCTTCTTATTAATTCTCACGGCTAGACAGCTAGATGAGAATCAATTCTAAAAAAATTAAATGAATAATCTGCCAGATATATTTATAAACCAATAAAATATATTTAAACATACTAGAAAGATAATTTAAAAAAATTTTAATTTTTTATCTCACTATTAAATCAGACTTAAATTTTTATGGAAGTTTATAGAGAATATTTTTTTTTATATAAGCTTCATTGGTGCTACACGTACTATATACATCAAAAACCTCGCATTGGGTCTTAGTTTTAGATTATTTTATTATTTTCCTTGAATTTCATGCATTATTATGGATTTTATTATTATTTTCTTTATATATATATATTTTTATTTAAGACACAGTTTCTGATTTAATTAAGGTTTTGTAAACCTTGAGTCAGACTTCTTAAGCATTATTTTAAGAGAGAATAAGATTATGAATTTAGATCATCTCCTGTGTGTTTTATATTTGTTTGTTATCTTTATATTCCGCCTCCATCTGGAGGTTTTTCCTTTATCCTTCAAAAGCGCACGCCTTCAAATGGATTGGAGAGAACAGAAGTGATTGGGCAGAGCTGGTGTACGTTTCCACGAGCGACAGAAAGATGGGTTGTGGGACTGACCTAATCAGCGTTTGCATGATTAATTTGATAACTTCAGTATGGAATCCTTGAGAAAATTGTATCGACTGTCAACTGGTTTAGATGAATGATTAAGAAATGGAAACCAGGATATGGTGAATGGACAGATAATGGACTTCCATCTCTCATGATTAAAAAAAGAAGTTCATGCCTCGTTCAATGGTGTTGAATTATAAAAATCACATCAATCTAGCACCTTGCTTGTTTCTTTTTAGTTTTTTCTTAAAGCAACAGAGGCAGATTCAGATTCTAGTCCAAACCCTCTCTTGCTTTCGATCAATTGCTGATAGTTGTTCGTTTCAAGTCCCTTTTTAGTCATGAGTTGAAACTCCTGGGTTACAATTTCTCGGTGTACGTAGCATGGTGAAATCCACAAGTTTGGACTTTAAGCCATATGATCACGAGAGGAAATATACCTTTTTAACAACCAGGAAGTTGTTCTTAAGGAATCAACAACATCTATTAGATTTGGCATCAGGAAAACAATGTACATATACCCTTATGCTTATATGTGCAAACAGTGGATGGCATCAAGTTCAGACATGCTAAATTGATAAAAAAAAAATAGGTTTCTTTTCACACTAAAGTTAGTTTAGTACACAGCGAAGGAATAGAAAGATAATTAGAGCTGAGATAAAAACAAATCTCTTAGAAGACACGATCGAAGCTTGCAATAATGCCCTCCAGGACTTGATGCTTGGTGGAGTGCGGTTGGTGATGCGTTTGGCCAACTTAGAACAGAGCTTTTTATTTGCCACGAGCTTTTGTTTTCATGGACATTCCTTGTGTGTTTCAAGCCTTCTTTTGATTTATCTAAGAGGGAGATTGACTTCGGATGTATCTGGTACTGTGGTATGGTGTGGGTGGAGATATTTTTAGATTAATTATAATTTTAAAAATTGTTTGGTTTTTCATTATTTAAACTTGTTTTCATCTTAAATTATGATTAAAAAAATTAGATTTAAAGAAAGTACAATAAATTTAATTTTTTCAAACCACAACGGTAAAATCCACGACAATACTAAACATGTATACTTTGTGCACGTTGGAAACAAAGAAAACTTTTTGAGGACGGATTATAGTATTCTCTTTTAAATGGATATATGATCATATTGTAACTTTGTGGATTGACGTTCACAGACAAAACTCCTCCTTTGGCTAGTGAAAAGAGCAATATATAGACACAAAAAGAAGAAGAAGAAGAAGAACAAAGAATAAGAAGAACAAATACAAGCAAGAGACAAGGCTGCCCCTATGGAAACAACCACTGTACAAGAGACAATCTCTCCATGAAGAGTCTCATTGCAGGCAAGTTAAACCTAAATCATTGCTTATTTTGATGAGCAAACTACAGAATTAAGCAACAAACGAGCAGCTTTAACTATGCTTTTCGTACAAAGAATAGAGAAGAAAATCAATGTAGCATGCGGGATTAGAGAAAGCAGGATTTAATCATGATAATCATGGTCGAGGCTGGGGTTGAGCCCCGGTCTCTGGTTCCGCAGTTTCGAAGGGTGAAATCTTGTGAGAAGTAAAGATAAATCTGATGGCATCTACACATTGTATGATTGCAAAAACCACAAAAATGACAAAATAAAAGGCGAAAACTACCAGAAAGAACGTAGCTGAGGCGTGTCGCTGTGGGGATTTGGCTTGTTCCAAGATCTTCTTGAAGTCCATGATGCCAAAAAACATCAAAAGAGCTCCCATCATAAACCCACAATTAATGGCTAAATTCTTTATGATCGTTTGCAAAACACTCTTCTCCTCTCTATGAGGTGATCCGCATGCAATGGACAACATATCAAATATAACCAAATCTGCGAAATATCGTAGTTGAGGCTCTATGAAGATCATGCCCTTAGTTTTTATCTCTTGAGATTTGGAAAAAAAAAAAAAATAGTTTGTGTTGAATGAAAATGGCTTTTGTTAAGAAGGGCCAGCCTGGAACGTGACAAGAGATGCAGAGAGTTCTTAATTTGGAGTATGGTGCCAACTATCTTGTTTACCAAAATATTTCTTTATTTCAAGGCTTCGAAACACGAAGCCTTGTTGATTTTTCCAAATAAAATAATTTTGTGGTTTTTTTTAGGAACGGTTAACCTTTGTTCTTTCATATAGGAAGTAATCTGTCTTCTTCTCCATTGAACTCTGCTCTGTAAGATGAGGGTAGTCCTTGCTTTAATCTAATCCCTTCCACTAATGTTGAAATTAAGCAAGATCCATTTCCTAATCCCTTTATACAATTAAGGCAATCATTTCAGCCTTCCTGAGTAAATGCAATTTCTTAATCACTTTCAGCTTATCATTAATTGCCACGCCAAGAACTGGCAATTCATCTAGAATCGGATGTACACCAAAATACGAAGGCAATCATCCACAAAATATATCAGCTTGACTTAATTTACCAAGCACAAACACAAACTCGTATGGTTGTATTTAAAACAGAGTACTTCTTTCCCATTATCAGATTTGTGTTTGAGTATTAGTCCAGTGGTTTAAAAATAACGATAGGGCTCCTCACAATGTGACGATTGCTTTTCCATACGAGTGAACCTGACAACATTTGAGAACTTGGCATCGGTTTTGCCTTGATCACAACCTTAAAACTTCGCTTCTGCGAGGAACGAGAGAAGGAGAGGCTCATAGGTTTCACCACGATATCCACTCCTCTAGGAGCCCGGATGGTTGCATTGTAGATGGAAGGAGAAGGACCTACATTGGTAACTGTCCTTACAAAAACACCTACGGTCGGTTCCTGCTTCTTTTTTACACTAAGTTGCATAGTCGGATAGTTGAGAGCATCGTAGCCAATTCCAGGAAGCAATGAGGAGCAATTTACGGATTTTGAACCAACTAAAACAGCTAAGGAGGATCTGTTATAGCCTTCGTGACATAGGAACTGAATGTAAGACATCTCATCCATGTCATAGACCAAGCCGGGGTTTCTAGCTTTTTCAGGATTTACTTGACCAGCACCGTGGGCAAATTCTGCATCGTTGTTCACTCTTGAGCTCATAGGTTTTGCTTCACAAAGATTGGATGGAAGTGTAAGCAGGACAGTTGATTATAACTGAATTGGGAACTACTGAAGCAGGAATATATTTTTACCTGTTGTCAGGATGGCGGATTTGATTGCTGCTGCGGTCCAATTTGGATGGAATGACTTTATATAGGCGGCTACCCCAGCAACATGAGGGCAAGCCATGGAAGTCCCTGACATAAGAGAGAATCTTGAGTGCTGTGTATCACCTTTCAGCCCGGTGAGCGACCTCAAGGGAGTGTATGATGCCAAAATGTCAATTCCTGGTGCTGCGACGTCGGGCTGTGTCACTCAAAATTAATCAAACAATAAGCTTAGGCGTCAGGTATTTATAGAAATCAATCTTGTTTGAGTTTTTTTCCCCTTATAATATACCTTGAGAATGCGTTCTGATCCTGGATTTGGACCCCGAGACGAAAAGGAAGCGATAAAAGGAGCAGGGACTTTTACTTCTTGGGTTCTGTATATCACTGCCGACGGAGATCTGTTTTTATCGAAGTTAGTCAGCCTGAGAACAATATAACAGAAACTGGGAATTGAACTAAGAATAGGAATACGAATTACTTGGTGGAATGTATATAATTGTTGACTGTGTCGCTGACGGTGGCATTGACGACGGTTGCTGGTGCCATAAAAATGCGGGCAGCATCAAGATATTGCTCACTCTCAAGAATAGTGCCTTTTCCTCCAATTTCTTTAACAACAGAGTCAGCACCCCATACTTCTAACTCACACAAGACAAGCTTCCCTTTCACCTTCTTAGGGTCCAACGAGCCATCGGCACAGAACCTGTGATGAAGTTTAGAACCATTACCTAAAAAATCTTTCACTGCATACATATTGCTTGACAAACTAACTAGCAGAAACTGTAGCAAATTGATTTAAAAAACGGTTGGTCAGAGATATTTATTTGAGGTTAAACTAAATGTGAGATCGATCCATTTACATTTGTTGAAGTATTTATTGAAAATTGACCTTAATATAAATATTTTAACATAAAATATTAACATATTTTAAATTAATTATGAGTAAATAAAAAATTTAATTTCAAATAACTTTTAATTGATAAAGATTTTCAAATGCCAAACCTCAATCTCACGTTTCAAAAAAATAAGATTTATGTGGCTTAGATAATGTTGGCTTGAGAAGTTAAAATTAGGCCTATAAAACAACAAAACTTTTAGAGATCAACTTTAGGCTATGTGGGCACCAAGCTTAAATTTATGTTAATTGTAAAATAATTTTTTAACTCAAAAAAATTATTTTTTATCAGCTCATTAAGTAACTAATCTAATCAAAATTAACTTCCATGACATAAACTTTTATTTAAAAAAAAAGGAAAATGTTAGGTTTTATTTGTATTTCCACTACCTAAACTTCCCCCTTTTTTATAAAGGAAAATGTTATGTTTTATTTGTATTTTATGGCAAGTATTTAAAGATCTAAAATAGTGAAACTAAATACTATTTAACAGAATCAATCCATACATCAAAAAAATTCATAAAAAAACAGAATTAATTCATATATCATCCCCGGCCCCCCCCCCCAAAAAAAAAAATAAATAAATAAATAAATTCTTGTATAAATAGGTGCTATAGGGGGTACGTATATGTATCTACTAAACATCATAGCAAAACCATTCTGCTACCTACAGCTTTTTCATTGCTTCAATTTTCCTTTCCTACTTACTGTCTATAATAGAACTTTGGAATTTTAGTCTGTTTTTGAAGTTTCTGGGGATGTCGTTGTAATTCTAGGAGATTAATTGGTTGCATACAAATTGTTTGTAGCCTTAAAGATAATTTTTTAATTCTTGACAATATTGCTTTTAATTTTGTTATTTCATCCAAAATTCATCAACAAGTAGATACAATATAAACATTTGGTATATATTTCATTGCATAAGTATAATTATACGTAGTTTGGTGATTTTATGCTCAAGATAGTTCTACAATTTTGTATCTATACATCAAAGAATTTAATTTTGTGCTTATTTAATTTAATACTATTCTATGCAATGTACATACACATGCTATTTATTCTAATAGCTATTAATTTACAATGTTATATTTATATAGAATAAAGTGGCTACGTGAACTAGGCAGGTAGCATTTATTTTTTTTTCAAACAGTACCTTGCACCATCATCGCTTCTAGAGTAACCAGCATCTGCCCCACTGACAATTGGATATAATTTTTGTTTTGGTTCAAATGTGTTCACTCCAATACCCTAAGTCACATTAAATGCAAAAACATCATTATATTCTGTTGTCTGAAATATATTCAAATCTGAATTTAGTATTCTGGGATGCTGAACATTACCGAGACAATCTTCCCATTGCCTAACTCAACTTTGCTCCTGAACTCCCTGTCAATGCCACTAGCTGCAACGGTCAAGAGCCATGGCGCATGGTTCGCCACGGAACTTGAAGATGGTCCATCATTTCCACCTGAGGCCACTGTGATAATTCCGTTCTTCATGGCATGGAATGCACCTATGGCTATTGCATTTGATGCATAATCAGCGCTCATTCCACCAATGGATATTGATATAACATCAACACCATCATGTATAGCAGCTTCAAATGCAGCAAGTAGGTCCATATCTGAGCAGCCAGAGCTGACCCAACACACTTTATACATGGCTACCCTAGCGTCTGGCACTGCACCACGAGCAGTCCCTCTTGCTAGCCCAAATGGGCTGGCATCTGGAACTAGGTTTCCTGCTAGTGTGGATGATGTGTGTGTCCCATGGCCATCCACATCTACTGGAGATAAGATGTCACTGGGATCCGGATTGCCGTCGAGCTTGAAGTATCTAGCTCCTACAAGCTTGCTTTAAGATCCGAGATGAGGTGGGGAAAAAACAAGAAAGAAAGAACTCAGAGATTAAACCAATGCAACTCCTATCAACTAGTGATCATCAAAGATTGAAAGAAGTGCCGAAACGAATTCTAAAAATTAATATCGGTGTGGGAGGGGGGGAAAAACAATTCTGTTTTATTTACAATACAGAAATTTACTTGTTGCATCCTGAGAAATTAGCATAGTGACCGCAAGTGCCTCTCCATTTTCTAGGTGGAGGGCCAAAACCATCATCCTTAAAGCTCTCAGACTGCGGAGTGATCCCTGGTATACACACCAAGAAACGGAGTTTTTGTTTTATATAGTAATAATTGTTTTGCAGTTGTGAAAAGAAACTTAAACAGAAGTTACTTCAGTCATCAAGAAAATTCAAAAACCTGTATCCAGTAGACCCACAACTATGTTCCTCTCCATTTTCAGGTTTCTTTTTGCAGTGATAGGAAGCCCAATAAAATCCCATGATTTGGTTGTGTGGAGTTTGTGATACCGATTTGGAAACACGGAAAGAACTTCGTCCAGTACTGAACATTAATATTCACACCAGGAATAAACTGGATCAAAATCCAAGACTGGAATCTATAATATTACCAAGGAAACATACACGAATGGACCGTTATACATACGTGCCAGCTTTCTGGCTTCCTCTTTAGATAGCTTTGCAGCAAATGCATTGAAGATCTTTGTGTAGCTATATATGATGGACTCCTTAGCTTCCAGATCACTGTTTCACATAAAAAGAATAATCATCTGGAGGTATGGCTGTTCCACCCTCAAATCGAATATCAGACAATTAAGGCCATGTATTTACTGCACAATCAAGAGTGAGCAGTTTGAAGGGAGCTAGAAAGTGGACTTACCTTCTCTTGATGGACGACAGAACATCAATATGTGTCTGCACCGCAGAGACATTATTGATCACCGGTTCATCTCCAAGATAAACAATAAAGAATTCCTGTTCATTTAACAAGATTCAGAATTATTGCACTGGAAGATGAATCACACGTTAGAAAGTGGAAACATATATAGAGATGGCTATTATGCAGGAGATAAATCTAAACCTTCTGTTCATCTTCAGTTGCAGCAGAAAAACCTAGCAAGATGAAGATTAGAAAATTTGAAAGAAGAATGGAAGGAATAATCAATTTCTTCCTTGACATGCTGTTGCTGGGAGGATTAATTAAGGTCTTGGTGCAAATCTTATCCTCAACTACGGCCTCTCTTCAGGACTTGTAATTTAGTGTATCAATAGCAGCACTCGAAACAAGCTTTAAAGATGATAAGAACCAGAAACGTGTACTTATTCAGTTCTGTTTGACGAGGTACTAGGTTGGGAAACCTTAAAAGAAAGAAAACAAAATTATGGTGCTCTTATTCTATCGTCAATCAATGTCATAGGTAGCTCAGTTTGGGATTGCTTCTTTTGGAGGGACTTTGTCCACCATTTCCTTTTCCTTTTTGTATGCTATCAATCCCCAAAACCCTCAGAACCGTACATAAGAGAGTTCCTATATTAGAAAATGAAGAAACCCTAATACTGCTACACATGGAAAGTAAATTAAAAAAAATATAGTTACCTAATAGGATTCCTGGCCTAAATAAATTAAAATTGCCTGTATTTCGGGATTTGATTAAAATACACAGATTACAATAAATATTATTAAGGAAGAAATCAAATTGTAGCATTGATTGCCATCCTGATTCGTCGATGCGAGGCATAACATCTCAAATGGCCGCACATCAGCTGAGGGATGGTATTATCCATAAACTTTCTTACACTCCAGTAAGCTAGTGTCTTGGTTAACCTGCTTCTGCCACACCATCTATTTGGCACGGTGGAAACGACAGATGATTTTTAAAACTAGAAATCTTCGGACATAAATGATATATAACCTTAAAAGATCATTGTCAAATTAGGAGAAGTTGCTTGAAAACAAAGTGCCAACAACATCAAGACCCTCCTTGAATTCCAATTCAAGCAATTCAAACTTTTTCAACATTTGAGAATAGAATTTAGGATATTGGCTTAAAGTTTCCTTAAGAGACAGTTTAATTGGGATGGCCCTTAGTTTTTTTTTTCTTGCAGCAATGCAAAAGGCTTTAGTTTATCTTTAGAAAGACATCCCCATCAGGCTAGGCCCAGGACTGAAAGAAGTTGATGCTTAGATTCATAACCAAGATTTGGTCTTTGATTTAAACAAATACGAACTTGAACTTAAAGAGAGAAAAAGGTACTTGAAATAACCTTATATAAACAGAATAAAATTAAAGGATAAACTTGATTTTCTTGAAAAGCTTAACCGAGTGTTGGTCTCGGGAGTAGGTCAAACTAAGCAAAGAAAAGGGATTTGAAATTGAAAGGTTTAACCTTGATTGAAAAAACTAAAATCAATTCCTAATCCCATATTAAGACTAACATTTGTAATTTTATAATTAAAATCTTTTTTTTTCTTTCCGTGCTGATCATATATATATATATTATGCTTAACTATAAAGTAATGAGGTTTTGTATAAGTCGGCGAAAAAAATACTTAAATACAGTAGGTGCTGCACCAACTTATGAAGCGCAAGTCATATAAAGATATTTTTAATTTTAATTAGTTATAAAATTTAAACTACCTGATCTAAGATATGCTCATTCAAGCTGAATAAATAAATAAATAAATAATTTGATCTGACCTCTTAAAAATCTAAGTCAATCTAGTTTGGTTTTCAACCAATTAACTATTTGAAAAAAATTAGCTGGAAAAATATTATTTTAATATTTTAAAAAATTAGGTTTACGGGGTAAGATTTTATAATTTTAATTTTAGTTACACACTTGTGTACAGCTAATGTTTGATTTCTCTTTGTGGTTTTTTATATAACTTTAAAGGTATGATGATTAAAATTTTTTGATATTTAATATGTATCAAATGTAAAAGATATGTCTGAAAAAGATGTGATGAAATTTAAAAATAAAAATAGTTATAAATAAGGAATGCGTGTACTTTTTATTGATTACTATTTATCTTTCTAATTCAAAAATTTATTACAGCTCGCATTGAATATAATAATAATAATAATAATAATAATTTTTCATTGCATGATAATAAAAGAAGAGAGAAATTTTATGGAAGAAAAAATGTTTACTGCTGAAAAAAAATGATTAGAGAGTTTAAATAACCTCTGGACCATTTTCCTTTGCCAGTATCATTTTTATTTTAAACAATATTAAATTGATATATTTTTTAATAATTTTGATATAATTATATTTAAAAAATTTTAAAAATTATTATTATTATTATTATTTTAAATTAACCTAAACCCTACTAATAAACAAACCAGGAAACCCTACTCTCCATGCTGCTCCTCACACATCTCTGCCACCTGTCTCCCTCGCGCGGCTCATCTTGTCCTCCACAGCCTCTTCAACACTCCACGACATCTACTGCTTCAAGCCGCCATCACCACCACCTTCCCTCTCCCCTGAAAACTCCCAGACCTCAACAACAAGAAAAAGAGGCAAACCCCCAACATCGCCCACCTTCTTCCCTTTTCTTGATCAAACCTGCAAGAAACCCCTGCTCTCTGACTAGGCTTTTGATTTCCGTTTCAGTCACACAGAGAGTAATCCAAATATGAGGCCCATCGGGCTTAGGGATCCCAAGTACTCACCTTTTGGGCAGGGTTGGTTGGACCGCACATGGACTGTAGTTTGTGCACTGGTTGTGGACCATGAAGTGAAAACCTCGCTTGGAATGTAGCAGCTAGCAAGCAGTGTTTTGCAATAATTTTTGAAAGTATTTTAAAGAAATTTAAATAATTTTTTTAAAAAATTATTATGTTTTTGATGTTTTTATATTATTATAATATATTAATATTAAAAATAATTTTAAAAAAATAAAAAATATTATTTTAATAAGCTTTAGAAAGAAAAACATTTTAAAAAGTAATAGTATCCTATTATCAAATACCATCTAAATAAATATCAGTTAAAAATTTAGATTTAAAAAAAATATTTTTTATATTTTTAAATTATTTTAATATACTAATATAAAAAAAAAACACACCTCCCATTCTAAACACTCCAAAATCAGTTATTGATAGGGGTAGATGACGAGGCTCGGATTTGAAAGAGAAGAAAAGGGTACTGAGAGAAAGGGTTCTAGGGAAGCCATTAACTAACGCAGAGAGAGATTTTGGTGTATAGTGTGAGCGGAGTCAAAATAGGAGGCAAGTCAATTTGGCCTTTTCTTTTTAGTTGTATTTTTTAAAAAACATAGTTTTGATTTTCTTGGGTGATATTTTATGTTTTGGGTTTTGAGCTGTTTGCAGCTACTTTTTGTTTTTTTATGAGTGGTATTTATTATAATTTAATTTTTATTTAAAAAATAAAAAAAGTAAGAAACTAAAATATATATGTTTTTAATGTATTTTGGTTGTTTTCACTTTATTTTGTGATTTTTTGCTGTTTTTTTTAGTTGATATCCTCCTGAAAAACTCAAAAATATGTTCTCAGCATCTATTTTATAATTTTCAACGTCTGTTTAAAAAATAATAAAAATAAAAATATGCTTTCGATAATATTAAGATCAAGGAATAAACTTGAAATAACCTTAAAAGAAAATAAAATTAAAGAATAAACTTGATTTACTTGAAAAGCTTAACCAATTGATGGTCCCAGGAGTGGGTAAAACTAGGCAAAGAAAAGGGATTTGGAATTGAAAGGTTTAACCTTGATTGAAAAAACTAAAATGAATCCCTAATCCCATATTAAGACTAGCATTTATAATTTTATCCTTAAAACTTATAGGTTTTTAGTCTTTTTTTAGTTTTTTATTTTAAATATATATTTTTTTCATTTGAAAACTGATCTTCTGCCTTTTCTTTTTGGACAGCAACGAGCAGCGGCAATGATGGACATCATGGGGGCTGAGATCTGAATCATTGCGACCACTCTCTTCCATTGATGTCAAAACCTCCAGAGGAACAGGGGAAATAAGACTATGCTTACTCTGGGTGCGAACCAGGTGGATGTGGCAGGCTGTTTATGATACATATATCACTGTCATCTGAGAATCTCAGGCCATTAGTGTAATATTATATATTTCAGAGTACTGGAGCAGAACATGCAGGACCAGTACCGAGGAATCTTGTAAATCTAGATCCGTAAATGAAGGTATGCTTCGAATGACTGAGATATGGCTTCCACATGATGGCGAAGGATTAAGTTTTTTCATACGCAAAACACTGCTCGCCACCATTGAATCTGGAGAAAGTTGGCTGAGTTTAGAGATCCCTGGGTTGGATTTGAATCTACAAGAAAATTATCATTCAAATTTGTTTAGCATGTGATATAAAAATAAATTTTAAAAAATAAAAAAATTATTATTTTATTATAACTCCAAATAAAAAAATATTTTAGATAACGACCTTAATTAAACTCCAAAATAAGCCATTTTTAGATACTGTTCCAATAACTTGATTTATTTTGCTTAAAATAAACTTTTTTGCTTAATTTTTTTATGTTTTTAAATGATCGGTTGATAATAAAAATAATTTTTAAAAAATAAAAAAATATTTAAATATATTTCTAAACAAAAAAATATTCTAAAAATAATTGTTATTATACTTGGAAACACATAAAACACACACAGTGAAAAAGAGAAGAGTAGGGTTACCTTTGCAAAGTTTACAATAATATATTGGGTTTAAGCTGACAAAATCTCAACCATTCCATTTAGACGATGTTTGTAGTATAATAATAATAATAATAATAATAATTTTTAAAATATTTTTTACTAAAAAATATATGAAAATAATTTTGTTATTTTTAAAAAAATTATTTTCAATATCAAAATGATAAAAAACCCATAAAAATTTAATTTTATATCAATTTTTATTTTTAACCAATTTTCATTTTAGCCACGATCTCAAACCAGAGCTAAGAAGATAACCAGATTTACTGTCTGCTTCAATTCTTCGGCAACTCATGTCTTTGTCCCATTTGTTTGGATCGGATAAAATCCCATTTAATTGGCAATGTTATTTTACTTTGGTAGAAAATCGATGGCTATGCAGCGTTTAGTGTTTCTTTTTGTATTCTAATTTATTTTTTGAAATGTTTTTAAGTTATTTTTATGTGAAAAAATATTAAATTAATATTTCAATACAATAGCTTTACTTATCATTTAAAAGGCCACTTGCTAATGCACTGTTTGTCTACGTGGCGACAAAATGTTTTTGCAAAAAATAATTTTTTATTTTAAATAATTTAATATATTAATATAAAAAAATACATTATGTTAATGTATTTATAAATAAAAAAATACTCAGCAACAACTATTATACTGTCAAACTAACTCTAAAGTGTTTTCGGGTTTGCAAGAAATGAGAAGGAAAAGAAAGAGAAAGAGCCACAAGAGGACGTCGTGGGAGATAACATTAAAAAATTAAAAAAACCCCTTCACTCGTTCACTTTCTAAGAAACCAAACAAATAAAATTAAACAATCCATCCACCTCTCCGTCACTCCTCCCTTCCACCTCCAATTAGCAAAAAAAATAAAAAAAAATAACCAAAAAATTCTTTCCATTCAAACCACTCACCTCACCTCACCACCCGTCAACAATGGCAAACCATGATCTTGAATCCCCTCTCCTCTCCTCACAACTTTCTGATTCTCCACATCTAATCCTCTCCGTTCCTGACCCTGACTTCTCCATTCAACAATCTAACAACCACAACTACAACCACAACCCTAGCACTAACCCCAATACTTCTTCTCGCAACCCATTTGAATTCCTCGGCTCAGATGGATTATCCGTACCCGCACCATCAACCCTGGACCCGTTTAAAAATGATACGCCTTATATTGAGGGATTATATGAATTGATTAAGATTGTGATTTGTTTGCCGATTGCAATTGCAAGATTGGTGCTTTTTGGGGTTTGTTTGGCTATAGGGTATGTTGCAACAAAAATTGCATTGGAAGGATGGAAGGATATGCATAATCCTATGCCCAAATGGAGGTCTAGGTTAATGTGGGTCACTAGGGGTTGTGCTCGCTGTATTTTATTCTCTTTTGGGTATGTTAAATTTCTCATTTTAGGGTCTGTTTGATTGCTTAAAGGATTTTTTTTGTGCGCTCGCGATTTATTAGGGTTTGTTGTTTTGAGTTTATGATTATTTAGTTGATGGGGGTTGAGGTTTTTTTTTTTTTTGGAGGGGTATGTTGAATTAATTTTTACTTTTTTTTTAAATATATAATTAATGACCTGTTTTTTTGTAGAAGTTTGAAACTTTCTGGTCTGCTTAGTTGTTGGAAAAAAGAATTGATTTTTTATGTGCTTGATGGGGTTTTGATTATTAATATTGTGGGCATTAGTTGTAGGAAACAATGGGGATTTTATATTCTTAAAGAATTGACATTTATGCAATTCTCGATTGAAGGTAATTGATGTTATTTGTTTTTTGGTTTGGTTGGTGTTGCAGTTATCATTGGATTAAAAGAAAAGGAAAGCTTGCTCCAAGAGAAATTGCACCAATCGTTGTGTCTAATCATGTATCATATATTGATCCAATTTTTTATTTTTTTGAATTCTTCCCTACAATTGTTGCGGCCGAGTCACACGATTCTATGCCCTTTGTTGGAACTATTATTAGAGCAATGCAGGTAATCTTATTGCATACCATGACATTAGGTGCAATTGACTGGGTTTCTTAACTCCCCCCCCCCCCCCCCCAAAAAAAAAAAAAAAAAAAAGAAGAAGAAGAAGAAGAAGAAGAAGAAGAAAAGAGTAAATAAATAATGGCTTTTAATTGACACTTTTCTTGTTTTGCTGTGTTCACAGGTGATATATGTAAATAGGTTTTTGCCATCATCAAGGAAGCATGCTGTTAATGAAGTGAAGGTAGAAAGTTTCTATAATGTTTACTAGTTTATGCTTCATTTATTTAATAATATTAGTGGTTAGTGAATAACATTAATTATCTAATGCTCAGATTCATGGAAATGCACCTACTTTGTGAATGCTCTTTTCCGTCTGGATGTCTTAAACTTGTCACTGTGTTGTTTCAGTAGTAGTCCCAGTAGATCTTGAAAACCTAACAAGTCTATAAAATTGGGAAATCCAGCAGGCATATTATGTGTAGTTTGCAAAATAAATCTAAATAATTTTATCAATTTATAAGCTATTTGATACAGAAATGTGCTTTCAAGATCTGAATACAGAGAAAAGCTTCATGTGATAAGTTTCCTCGAGTACTTTTGTTTCCTGAGGGAACGACTACTAATGGAAAGGTTCTTATTTCATTCCAACTTGGAGCGTTCATCCCTGGTTATGCAATTCAACCCATAATTGTCCGCTATCCCCATGTTCACTTTGATCAATCTTGGTATGACTTTCTTCATACATGGAAATTCCTTATTGACTGTCTAGCCTGTCTCTAATGGTGTTTGGTCAACCTTACTTACCATGTTTTCTGTTTTTGTTAGGGGGGATATTTCTTTGGGGATGCTTATGTTTAAAATGTTTACACAGTTTCACAATTTTATGGAGGTATGCTTTATTGTTACCTGTCAAATATGATCCTGGGTTACCATGTAATACAGTGACCTTAAGCTCTTATACATTCAAATAATTGTAATGATTCATTTTAAATTGAACAGGTAGAATATCTACCCGTTGTTTCACCCCTTGACAATTGCAAAGAAAATCCTGCTCTTTTTGCCAAGAGGGTAAGTAGTTGATTTAATTCGTTTACTTTCAGTTCTTTGATTGATAGGACTTTTTCTTTTTTAATTCCCATTTCTTTTTCTTTATGTGCAAATGCTCAGTATACTGCTGCTCGTTATGGACCTGTATTGTTTTTTATTTTTCTGTTTGCATCTGTATTCCTTTGATGTTTGCTAATACTGATACATTGATGAATATGAATCTATACAGACTAGCCATGCTATTGCATCTGCTCTCAATGTTGTGCAAACGCATCACTCTTACGGTGACGTGATGCTTCTCATGAAAGCATCCGAGTCGAAGCAGGTATAACATCTCTATCAGCATCTGCCTCTCAAATTTATCTTGCTTATGGTTCACACCACATTGTGAAGTATTTGATTGGTGTGTTTAGGGAATGAGCATGAAAGAGTAATGATACAAGGTTGACTTAAGAATACCTGGTTTGCTTTGTGTTTCCAGGACTTAACAACTCACACTGCTTTTAAGTCTGGAGCTCTAAGCTTACACCTAATAAGTCATAACTTCTTTATGTGATGATTAGACATGAAACAAATTAGAAAGAAATATTGGTGTTGATCCAGTGTGGCCTTTTCTTGAGTTCCTGACACTAAGGGACTTGACATCTCAAATCCTTTGCTACTCTTGAGCTCAACTGGACATTTTCCTCATTTATTGGCAACCATGTCTTTGCTGTTTGGTGTAAAAACAAGTATTACATCAAACTGGCTCTATGTTTCTCGTGTGTATATAATGTGTTTGCCGCATCTTGCTAGCATAGTTATTGCATGATGGAGCTTTACATATCAATGTGTATTAGTCTGATTAATTTGTTTAATACAATAAGAAGTTGACATTGTTGTCAGAGGAACTAAAAGGTAGTGGAATTCATGCTGATATTTCATTTTTCTCGTGACATTGTTTTACAGGAGAAGCCCTCAAGTTATATGGTTGAAATGGCTAAGGTGGAATCAGTAAGTATTTTGATTCAAATACTTTTAATTTGAGTTTCTTGATAATTAAGAAAATTGGACCAGAATTATTTATCTGATCTAGATGAAGGAATGGATTATTTTTCTCTGGGTGTTTTTGCCTTTTGTCTTTGGTTATGTGAAAATGCTCGTGTTCTAATTTTGAATTTTCTTCCTTCTAACTGTAGCAAGACACCTGTGGGTGCTTGTCTGATAAGCTGGTAAAGTCACATGTGGTTTTGATACCAAAGACCCTTTCTCTCCTCTAGTTGGGGTTTCCAGTGAGGATGGGTGCTTTCATAGAAATAACACAGTAGCAAAATCATTTTCAGATATTGCTCTTACCTGTAGTTTTGAAGTAATTGACAATGCAGGACGGATTTTCCTGAAGATTGCTGGGGAAAAAGAAAGAAGAATGAAAATTGATCCTCATATTTCATGGTTGGGATTGTAGTATAAAAGCTAACTCATGTTTCTTGGGTGATTGTGTGTGAGTTTGAGAGATCGAGACAAATCAGTTGCTGCTCTTTACTCTGAATGTAGCTCACGAATTATTCAGATAAATTGTGCTTGGCCATGTTTTTGGTAACATGAGTTTCTGCAATTTGAACTACATAGCATTTGCACATCTTTGCTTCATTCTAATGTAGCATTTTCTTAAACCCGTTGAGTTGCCAGAGCATGTGTTTTCTGCAATGCACAAGTAAAAAACTAAGTCCTGTAGTTTTTTGAAAAAAGGGCTTTGCATCATTCTTATTTCATATTCACAGCTTATCTTACCGTATTTTTACTGATTTGGTTATTTTGTTTTTTCAGTTGTTTCATGTAAGCAGTTTGGAAGCTGTGGACTTTCTGGACAAGTTTCTGTCTATGAATCCAGATGCCAGGTATTGAAGCTTTCTGAACTGAGGAATTTATTGCATGATTTAGCTTTTGATTGAAGGATACTTGAATTTAGAGGCTACTTCTAGATATGGATCACTAAAGTGGGATCATGGGATGAAGAATTTGATGACAGTTCCACCCTTTAGCATTCAACTACTCAGACTACTCAATTCCCTGGCTAGCACCCCCGGGTGGAATTTTTGCACCTCTTGAACTCAGTGACAAAACTGAATGCTGCAAACTGTATTGTTAGATAATTTGGTGCAGTGTTTGAATTGTGGCTTCCCACTTTCCTGTGTTTGATTTGCCATACTAGCTCTCTGAGCTGTTAAGTAATCTTGTGGTGATTACTATTTTCATTTTTCTTTATAAGGATGAATATGATGTTTATTTGATTTTATATATGATTGCTTGCCCTCCTTCCACGCATTGTTAGTAGGCTTCTCTTCTCATCTGTCTCTCAATTCTAGTTGTACAGCAAGTCTGCAAGTTACTGTGGGAACATGCTTCCATGTTATGCCGTCCATAACTTTGGGTTTATTCTTTTATGTTGTCCATAAAATATGGTTTATTCTTCTTCTTTGTTGCTGACTGCTATGCTTAACATTGTAATGGTTTGACTATGCATCTGAAGTTTTAATTGAAAACACTGAAACTCTCATTCGTGACTGTGATCATTGAAGTCCTGTTTTTTCTTGCTGTGATAGCAAATGCTTATGCTCTTACTCTTTCTTTCTACAGTGGTCGTGTTAAATTCCATGACTTTTTGAGGGCTTTGAGAGTGAGGACTTGTACACTTTCAGAAGAGGTTGGTTATCCTGAAAAGTAGATTTTTGTGTAGGGCACTCAAATAAAAAAGATTGTGATCTAACAATATTAGAATTAATGTTCTTGCTCATGGCTTTCTAGTTTGTCTCTCTTCACTGGGTTGTGTTAAGGGTAAACAAATTGAAGATTATTATTGTACTGTGGAATGGAAATTGACCAAAGCAGCAAGGCTATATCATTTAATCATTGACAAGAAACAGGGATAATCACTTGTGCTCTATGAAATTTTTTTGAACTCTTATTATATGAAGTTTGACGTATGTAATTTATAATTGAACAGGCTGCAGATCATGATTTTTAAACTATTCTCACGCACATGATTTTGCACTTTCTTGAGTAATAAGTGAGTTTTGTTTGATTGCAGTTATTTGGGTTCCTTGACGTAGAGAAGAACGGATCAATTACATTCAAGCAGGTAAATTTGCCCTTATTTGTTTCATCCTTGCCATGAATGCAGTTCACCTGCTTGAGTTAATAAGTTCAATTATCATTAGAATGGGTATTGTAAACAATTTGCGATCATAGAGACCTGAGCAGCTACTAGTTGTGTGCCCATATCAGTGACTGCTTGCTAACTTTTCTGGCACAAAAGAATCTATGGCACATTGGGAAAATGGAAACCCGATCTTCTTATCTCTCACTGAACTTAGAGATCTATGAAGTTTTATTTACAGATATTTGGCAATTCATGATCTTAAGACCAAGATTAAAGTGCTCAACCACTTGCTTCTGATGGATCCTTAAATGCTCTTAACTTCGTCCACTAGACTCACCGGAGTTTTACTCCATTTTGGTGGTGCAAAATTTTGGGTTGTCACAAAAGATGCAAAACAATGTAGCCTGTATTTTGGCAGCTGTGAACTCAATGTAAAAATGGTGCAAACTGACAGCTTTTGGCTGCTGTTTAACCCAGTGAAAAAAGGGTCTAAAGATAATTATCTGCTCCTTTCTTTATCCTTCTTTTCCAGAATTTCTTATATTTATTGGATTTCCAAATACTCTGCAAGAGCAAAGTCAATGTAAAAGTGGTTCAAATTTTCAAATGTATTGATCCACTACTTTTATATTTTAGTTTTTTTGAATTATTTCTGTACTAATTGGAGCTCCATTTGATGCAAGAGCAAACTTAATGGATATTTAGCAGATAACACATTGCGCTTAAACGAATAAGAAAATGTTTGTGCTATGGGCCTACAACATATATGTGCTTTACTCAAATGGAAAAGGAACACTTTTTTTAGACTTCTACAAGGATTTCCATTGCCAGGAATGACTGCAATCATTGATACTATGGTAACTGTTCGCCAACAATTTTTGGCTGAAGGGATTGTGTGAAACTATGTTTTGATTCAGTCTCATGATATGCAGCTGGCTTTACAAGATCATATAATTTGTTCCTTGCAGTTTTTGTATGGATCAGCACATGTCATGAAGCAACCACTATTCCGGCAAGCCTGTGAACTAGCTTTTACTGAATGTGACTCTGGAGGACATGGTCTAATTTCAGAGCAAGAAGTATATTAATCCTTCCCTTCACTTGTCAATTTACTTATCTTTCATTCGGGAGAATCCTTGCTCACATTCTTGGTTTCTGTTGTGGTTTGATCAGTTGGGAGATACAATAAGACTAGCAATCCCAAACTTGGATGAGGATGAGGTAAACAGTTAGCTGATCTGTCTAATTTGTTGTAAATGAATTCCTTTTTGTGGGATTATTATGGCAGCTGCAGTCAAATTTTTGCGAAGAGACTTGTTCAATTTGATTTGCATAATTTCTTCCATCCAATTTGTCTTTATTTGTTCTCTAACCAAAAAGAAAGAAAAGTTTTTCATAAATAAACGTGTATTCCCTGTTTACCCGCAGATCCATGAGCTCTTCAATGTATTTGATACCGATGGTGATGGGCTTGTTAGCAAGGATAGTTTTATTTCTTGTCTAAGACGGAATCCTTTGCTGATTGCACTTTTTGCACCTTGTTTGGTACACAAGGACTCATCACTAGGTGGTCACAGGATCCTGGAGATTGTATGACAGCATGTGTTTCAGGCTTCGTGTTGGGCAGTCTCATATTGTGTGCTGAATTCATACCCTCTTGATGGCTTGGTTTTGTTCTGAAGAGGATTTCAGGGTTAGAAGGGGTGAGAGAGGCAGGGACTGTTTTTAACCTTGCCGCTGTATGCTTTGTCTACGAGAGTTTTGACTAGCCAGAAAGGTTCCTCTGTTGTCTTTTACTTGGTTCTTGAACTTTGTTCTGTCTACCAGCGGCAGAGAAATGAAAGCATTTGCATTTTTTTTCCTTGTTAAAAGCTAGCAAACTGAAATTCATCCAAATTGAGATGGTCGGTCAACTTTCATAGCAATAGATGTACGTTTGAAATAAAATGATTTGGTCAAGATGATGTAGTAATAACTAAGGCATCTATCATCCATGACTGATCGTTCGAAAGAATTTTGGACGTTCTCACAAAAAGAAAAAAGGAATTGAAATAGACCGGGGGAGTGCTCAAATTTTTTCAAAAAGAAGTACCGATGTCAAAAATCTCTTAATTTTATCTGGACCGGCCACCACAGCGTCCCATCTGTGGATTTTAATGCATGAAAAGATAAAGAGAACAAAAGGCAATCACGTGAAAAGCATAGACCCATCAAGAGGAGTCTGTAGGATAGTGGCTGCACGTTAAGCCAAAGGCAGTGCCTCATTCATAGCCTCCTGTTATTTTCGTTCACGTGTTTATGGTGGGCATATTTTTCATGACAAGGCGAGGGAGGAGGAGCAACTGGTCCCCAATGGCGAGAATCTGCCTTGCATTAGCCTGTCAATTACTTCCTTCGCTATGCCCTTCTTTGTTGACTTATGTGCTCGTCTTACCATCAATTATTGTGGTTTAACGTTTATTTTGGCTGATAAGTTCAACAGACATTTGCACATGTTTAACGCATAACTTCAATTCAACAATTTTAAGTAATTATGTGAATTGAGGTTGATTGTAGCTTTGATATGCCATTAACATTCACGGTGTTAGAAGGGAGGGCTCGGATTGATCATGGTTCATGTATCTTTGGCAAAGTTAGTGATTCTCTTAATATTAACAAAAGCTAATTGTGCATGAAAAAAACATTGCAGACACGTACTCGTTTGTAATGTTTACTGAAAGAGTGCAATGAAGTCTGTCTTTCCCCTAAATATATCCAATGCCTTGATACTCGGGGTATTTAGATATTTTTACAGGACCTATTTATCATTAAATGATTGACCATATATATATATATATATTATTTTTAAATTTATTTTTTAAGCAAAGTGAAAAGACAAAAATATTATTGGAAGCACAAAGAAAATATCCTCAATAGACTTTTTAGTCTTTTCACAACGATTTTCTTGTAATTATAAGGTAGGTTAATGAGGAATTTAGTATTTAACTAAATATAAAAAATAAAAATAAAATACACAGTAAAACAACCAGAAAGCCCTTAGAATTAATTAAATTAAAATTAGCTTTAAAAGTTTTTTTTTTTGTATTTTCACAATGATTTTTTCGCTATTATTAAGTCAGCTAAGAGGTAATTTGATCTTACACACACACACACACACACACATATATATATATATAAGGTGAGGCACCCACACCTTATAGGTGACGTGGGCGATGTATCCTAATAGCCAAAACCCACCTTTTTTAAAGACCAAGCAATAATACATTGTTCATCATATTTATAAAAGATCAAGTTTTGACCAAGAAAAATAACATAGCCACTCTTAAACTCTTTATCATCAACACTATTAATCCATTTAGAATCGCTAAAGTCATCGAGAGAGAAATCACATTGATAATTCAAGTGCAAATAAAAAAATGAAGTATCATATAGATAACACAAGGTATGATTAATTACCAACTAATAAATATCGATGGGAGAATGCATGTATTGATATACCTTATTAACCACAAAACATATATTAGGTCATGTGAATTTGAGATACTAGAATGCACCCACTGATTGTTGGAGTTGGATAAGATTGAGATAAGGAACCAGTTGATTTGGATTAAAAAAAACCTTATTACAATAGGAGTAACAATTAGTTTGCACTCAAACATTCTAGTTTTCTCCAAAAGTTTAGCAATGTAATATTGTTGTGAAAGAAAATAAACCATATATAGTGAAAGAAACCTTAATACTAAGAAAATAGTGAAGTGAACCAAGGTCATGGATGGAAAACTTAGTATAAAAAAGAGTAATAAGATGCTAATGAAAGAAAATATTATCATTAGTAGGTAAAATGTTTTTTTTTTAACATTAACTAATATAAATATTGTAGCCTCAACAAAATAAAGAATGAATAGGAAAGTATCAACTTTGAAATTATGAAATTTAAAGAAACTAAGAACTGATGAGCTAATGAAACCATACACTGGGTGCTTATTTTAGACCATAAGAAGAACATTTTAGTTTGCAAACATGGTTTGGGTAACTGAGGATCAATAAAGATACGAGGTGGAGTTATAAACACAATCATATCAATAAACCATTAAGGAAAGCATTACATGCATCAATCTGATGAACCAACTAGCCTTGACTAACATCAATATTGATCACTGTTTCACCCATCTACAACCTACCATATTTATAGTCATATCATATGATATAAGAGGCCAAATGTCTTTAATTACAAGGCATAAATTTTAGCAACCATAACATATATCTACTTATATTATTATTTAATCTTAGTAAAACATGATGTTTTCAGTAAGGTATAGATGACTACCCTTTACAAATTTAAATAATCCATGGACAATTAAAAAAAGGTAAATTTAAAATTTCTAAGACATGGGGTTGTTGTTTGTAAGTTTCAAATATAAATAGTGATAAACATGTTGAAGGTTGATATGGATAAAACCGATGCCATTAGGATTGGTAGAGGGTGGATAGATTTACCATGGTTTGTGATATGGAAGGCATGTTTATAAAATTGCCACGTGTGCAGTTATGCAATAGGCTTAAAATAATAGTTGCGGGATGAGAGAAAAAAGAGAAAAAAGTAAAATAAATATTGATATTGCAAAGTGGTTTTGTTTTGATGCAAAAATTAATGTTCAAATGTTTTAAAAATTAGGCTTTATTACCATTATAGAATATGAGAGAAAACCAAAGAAAAGAAAAGGAAAAGAGGTGCCAAGAGTTTCAAAGAAATTTTAGAGGCAAGATATAAATGTATTTAAAAACAAATGTTCCTTATTTGGACCAAAGGTTATATAGTTTCAAGATAACAACCTATAATGGTTTATTTATCCTAAAATGTATTGTTATATTAACAATAATATTTATTGTTTTATTTTTTTATATCGTTGTCCTCGATTAATGTCAAAGTAAACCAGTTTATCATTTTTCATTTATGAATAGATATTATCAGTAGATAATCATTTAAGATAAAATATTATAATTATTAACTCTGTTTTTATAATCATTACTTGGAAGAAAAGAAGATTTACAAATAAATACATTGACCAACTTGTTACCTTCAATCGAGAGACCTAATAGTAATGACTTATAAATGTTTATTCATATTATGATTCATTGATTAATATTTTATCGAGACACTTATGTATTCATATCTTGATAAATATGTTTTGATAAATAAATAGAGGGTCTTAATATATATATAGATCTTCCTCTTTGTCTTTAAAGCTATTAGTGCTTTGAAAAGGAACAACAAATTGATCTCAAGTTTCAACTGTCTCATGTCATGGTAACAACTCACTATTGTTGTAAAGATGATGGTAAATTCGAAACTTTTGTACAAAACCACCGTAATTTATGTCCAGGAAATTAGTGCTTTGAAAAGGAACAACAAATTGATCTCAAGTTTCAACTGTCTCATGTCATGGTAACAACTCACTATTGTTGTAAAGATGATAGTAAATTTGAAACTTTTGTACAAGACCACCGTAATTTATGTCCAGGACAATATTGCCCTGATTAAAAATAAATTTTCCTAGGTTGGTCAATTAGATTTATGTTTGATATCTATAGATATATAAATTAGCAAAAATAAATTAAAATATTAATAAGAAGAAAAAAAGAAAAAATTCCAAGCATGAATGGTGGATACAAGTACAAGTGTAGTGGTATATATCATATTTCTCTATTTGTGCATCGGACAATGGATAGTTGTCTCTGACCATAAATTAATATCAAACTAATTAAAGGTAGGTGCAATATAAAGACGACGATACTTACAAGTGAGGAATAACTTTAAGCAATCCATAAAAGGAAATCAATCTTTACAAAATTAACTTTTATCGACTCCTCTATGCATTAATTATGCATTGGTTCGATTTAGATGGGCAAAACTTAGGTAGGTGATCTTTCGATGAAATTACATTTTATCTTATGTCTACTAATCTAAGAGACTCGTTTTTGGTTGTTTGGTGATATTTTTTCTTATCTCATTGGGAAGGGTTGGATGATATGAATAACAGTTCCTTCAATTATGATACTAAAATATTTTTAATATTCTAAGAATATATTTTTGTCAATTTTTGTTTTATTCAGCTATGCCATGTGATGATTCCTTATATTTTCTCGGTATATAAGTGATGAACCCAAATTTAATAGGTTAAAAACCTTCAATGGCCTAAAAAATGAGTTTGGGCGTTACCTGGACCAACAACCATGGATCCGTAGCAGCGCACCTGAGCATATTTTCTGCCTCTAATAAGCTTAGACAACTTGCATGAGCCTAACATTCCCTCAATAATTTTTCTAGACCTCCATGTAGATTTCTCAATATTTTATATTGATCCAATACATATTATTTTGAGTGGAATACATCTTAAAATATCACAGGGAAGAAATGACTCTCAAGCCTCTCTTATCTACAAAAAAAAGACTTATGACCTATAAATATCTCATGAATATTTCAATTTCCATGTTCACAATCTTCATTTTCTATTACATATATATTTTCAGAGTTTGTTTTTCTAGAATATCATTGCACTCTCTCTCTAAAAAGATATTTACTTAAGTATTTAAAAGTCTCTAAATCTATAAAATGGATCTTTTACAGGTACCTGTCACATTGACTTACAATGCACAAACTACCGGTCATCTTAGATAGAAAAAATAAATCAGATTATTAGAATCAAGAAATTAATTAATTATCCAACATATAAACCTTGCTCCTAAGTTGCTTAAATTTTTTTAAATCTCATCATTGACACTGTTTATGAAAACTTGAATAAAAAACCAATTTATTTATATTTCTCAAAAATCCTAAGATGCTTAAATTCTTTTAAATCTCATTATTGACATTGTTTATGAGAACTTGAATAAAAAGCCAATTTATTTATATTTCTTAAAAATTCTTTTTATAGCTGAGAAAGCTCAACACGACAATAGCTATACCAATAAATATGTCTATAGTTATATTTACAGTTACGCTCCACGACTATATCCTAAAGCTATGCCTATAATTTTTATGGTGGTATATACACATCAGAAAATGTCATTGAAACTTAAAAAGCTTTAATAATACACAAAAAGTGAATTCTTGCTATTTAGATAAATCTTACATATCAAATGAATTTTATTTACTGGATAAGCTCCACCTACCGGGTGATATCCACTTAAAAGTTTTCTAGTATCATTATTTCACTTAAATGATAGCAAAAGTCATCAATACACAGGAGAAGACGAATCTATCCTTTAATTTATACCAATTGCAACAATTTACTGAAGATGTTGTGAATTTATTAGCTCATCATCCGTCATCAAAGTTCTGTTAATGAATTATTCCCGTGGTGGGCTCCAGAGATGGCTTGAATGTAGTTTAATTCCGAATGGCATATGCCTTGATCGTATTTTACACGTTTTTGTCGCATGCAGTCCTGGATGCCGACTGGAGATGACCACTAAAATTTTATTCGCTACTCCAATATTTGTGGTCAGATTGCTCGTGTATTTGTATGTCCGTACTAAAAAATAAATTTTCATGTTGGGAATGTAAGATATGCCATGAAAGCAAGTGGGAATGTAAATGGATATTTATATGCTGCATTTTCGGTTATATTATAAATAAATCTCAAAAATAATTTATGAATAATTAACCGGATTAATATATTTTTTTTAAGTTATTTGTTTAACAATTTACTGTCATAATTTAGTGTATAACGAGTGTGTGTAACGATGAGGTGGCGGGATCAAAACTGGGTTACATATATTATTAACTTTGGAGTAACAAATGGCATGTCATTTATAAGTTTTATCTTTCAGGGGAAATAAAAAAAAAACTCACCTGATCTTGAAATAAGCCTAGCCGCGCTAGGCCACCTAGTCTCTCATGTGCAGGTCTTTTGTATTGACTAGTATATATTTAAGAGTGTAGATTGTTTTTCACAATACTTTTTATTTAAAAAAGTATATTAATAATAATTTTTTTATTTTTTAAAAATTAATTTTGAAATTAGTACATCAAAATAAATTGAAAACATCAAAAATATATTAATTTAAAATAAAAAAATT
>NW_011500093.1:33076-68845 GCF_000495115.2 Populus euphratica
CCCATCATTCCCCCAATAAGCAACACCCTGACCACCTCATATGGTGGTTGCACCACCTCTCTTCTCTGTAGGTTTCTTCCTTGTCTTTTTTTTCTCGAAAGGAAAAAGAAAGATTTATTAAGTCGAGATCAGTCAAACTCCTGGTCAGGCCGAGACTGATCTAGCTAGTCTAGGTTGAGTCCGGCCCAGTTGACTAGGCCGACCCAACCCATATATTTAATAATATATTATAATATTATATATTAGAAAAAAAATGAAAAAATTCCATGGGGCATTTCAAAATATTTCTAATTTTCTCATGTGTTTTTATTTCTATTTTGCATAATATTAGGCTATATATTTATACTATAAGATGCAAATTCAGTAGTAAAATACTCAATTTTATTTATAGCGTTTCTTAGAAAAATTAAAAAAAATCTCAAAACTTTTAAATTATTTTCCCTTTTCAAAAAATAAAAATATATATTTTATTTTCATACATATAGTCAAATCCTAAAAAGTTTTCTAAGCATATTTTCATAAAAAGATTGCATCTTTCTTATGTTTTAAAAAGCAAAAAAATGATATGTTAACCGGTTTATAATTTATTAATTAGAATTTGATCAAAATATTAAAAACCCTTTACTAATCATTTTTTTTTATTTCATATTAGGGTTTAAATATAGATTTTAATATTTATAGAGTGTAAAACTATACAATAGAGTACACTCTCGAGTATTAAAGATACAAAGTGTAAAATAAATGCGTTGCTAAATTTGAAACTTTAGAACAATTAGGATTTAACCCGATAAAGTAAAGACTCTCTCACAAAAAGAAATCTACCTTGAATCGTAGACGAGACCAACAAATATAAACTTAACCTAAAAAAACAATTAAATAACAATGCAACTTACCTTACGCAGGGTGTATTAAGGGTTAGAGGTGTTCAAAAAAACCGACCAACCGATTAAACTGAAAAAATCAAGAAAAAATTAATAAAAAATACAGAACCGATAGAATAAATTAATTAAAAAAAATTAAAAACCACTCGATGTGGTTCGATTTTGATTTCAAAAAGTTTAAGCCGATTAAATTGGACTAAATCGGATCGGTTCAATTGAATCTGAATGACTTAAAAAATAAGGTATAAAAACAAACATCTCTAACTCTAAATCATTTTATCACTTTCCAGCAACCTCCCTCTCCTCTCTGCTTTTCTCTCCTGTTAACATAATATTAAATCCTTCTTTTGAGTTTTTACACTAGAGCTCCCCACCTCCTACTACTATTACTCTCTGGTCTTTCATATGACTGCACTGTCCACAACTTTCATTTTATTTCCTAGCATTAATCACCAACAACAACCCATACATCAAGAACTAGTTTCAGTTTTTTAGGCTCGATCTAGATCATCTTCCATATTGTAGTGTTGTCCACAACCTTCAATTTACTTCTATCAATAATAACCAACAACAACCCACGCGTCATAAATCAATTTCAATGTTTTAGGCTTAATCTAAATCCTTTCATTTTAATGGAGTCCTTTTTTTATTAAGTAGAAAATAATAGAAATTTTGAGATTGAAGTCGATCTTCAATTGAGTGGCACCCAACTTAAAAAGGAGAGCAAGGTCTAAAACTAAAATATAAAAAAATTACAGCAAATTAAAAAAAAAGATATAATTTATGTTTATGAACTTCATCTAGTGTTGGAAGAGCAAGGATTGCACTTTTTTTTGTGGTTGTAATGACTCCATATGCATTCGAAAATCTAAGCATCTCTCTCATCTTTCGTTCACTGTGAAGTGAAGGAATTAGAGGGCTTTGGTATAACAACAACAGTAAAAACAAGCCTATTTAATTAGTTTTTGATTTTTCTAGATTTTAATGCTAAAAAATATGAAATGCATAAAATTAGTTTGGTTTGAACCATTGAACCGATTCTTGGTTCAATCCGAATCATATTGATAAGAAATTTTATTTTCTGGTTTGGTTGAATTTTTAAATTAAAACCAGACCGAACCGAACTTTGAGCACCCCTATTAAGAGTGATGTGATTTTTTATTACATAACTAATCTCTTGCCCAAACTATAATAAACTATAAATTTTTAATAACTATAATAATAAATAATAATTTTTAAATTTTACTTATAATTTTATAATTAAACTTAAAAGATACAAATACCTCGCCAGCATCTCGACATCGCGCCAGCAACGAAGGAGACCATTTCCATCAACCCGCCAGAGTGGGAGAAAAAAAGACGAAGTCGCCAAATTTATGGGGAACAGCGTTATGGCTCTTGATCTGGATGTCCCCATATCCCAAATCTGGACCGTAGGATCACTATCCAGTTCTTAGGGTGTGTGTATATATATTAAAAAAATAGGATCAGAGCATGCTGTGTGGGTCCATTGCACTCAAAAACACACACCATACCTTAATTTCCCTGGTTAAGACTGAACTGAACATCATCCCCCGAAAAAGCAAAATCTAGATCAAATAAAGACAATGACCATAATTGTCATGAAATCCACAAACTCACTGACAGGTGTCGACATGAGATATGTGAAAAGTATTAAAAAGGTGGTCTTGGTAAACATTAGTGCTCTCAATAATTAAATTTCATGAAATTATTGGCTGTTGAATTCTTGTTTGTTAATCTAGTGAAATTACAGGTTGACAATTGATTGACATATCTTGGCAACAACCGCCTGCTGGCTCCTTTTCCTGCTCAACATGCTACCATCAACCTTTCATTAAAGAAATGCAATTTAACCTCAGTTTGCCGGCAGTCTTGTCACTAATAAGGTATTTGATAGTGATATAATGGTTATCAGTTATCACAATGTTGAAGGAAAATTTTGGCCATTAGATTGGTACTTGGTTTTTCATAATAAAATAAAATCATGTTGATATAAAGCAATCAAGTATTAAAAAATAAAAATTTAAAATGAAAAAATATGGGAAGTTAAGATAAACAAGTAGTGCAAATTGGTTGGTGCTTGTGTTTTACGCATATTGATATATAAAAGCTAGTTTTCGTGTTCTAACAAAATATATAGATGCCTTACATTACAAAACACTACCATCCATCATTGCGTTGAAAGCAATGCAATTGTATCTTTCTTTTGGTGCAGCGCATGTGGTTCCTTATTTTTGTTTTTTTTTCTCTCTCATTTGATAGGTATTAAATTGCTTTAAAAAAACCAAATTTATAATATTATTTTGTTTTTATTTTAAATTTAATCTTTATTTTTTCTTATTTTAAACCTTTTTTTAGAATTGAACTTGTTTTAAATTTTATCGGTTGACATTAAGTTGGTTAAGAGTTTGTCTTCTTGATATTTTTTTTACTGGTGATCTGATCTCATAATCTAGGTCACTATTTGAAATATTAACTCTGATTAACACCAATATTTTTTAATCTTTTTTCATATCAATTTTTTTCCAGTTTCATCTTTCAATACGATATTTATTGGAAATTGAGCTTCATGATTTTCTTTGCATCCATTTATAAATTGGTTATTCTTGTCTCATGATCTAAGTCGTAGGTTTCGAGAGTTAGCTCATTTGAATCGAGTTATTTTTTTAAAGATTAAATATTTTTTTGGTTTTTTTTTCAACATTGAGTTAGTTTGAGAATTGAGTTCCATATTTTTCTTGTTTTACCTTCTATTCAAGTGGTTTGGCGATCTTACTCAGGTTTGTTGATTTTTTTATCCTTTTAGTTAATTGATTTTTTTTATTTGTTCTTTTACATTTTAATTGTTTGAAATTAAGAATCATGCTTTTTTTTTTTAATTTTCTTTATAAGAGGTTATTTCAATCTCATGATCTTTAGACATGCTAGTTTAATTTGATTCAGATCAAATTTTTTTGTTCCTTTTCAATTTCATTATTTAAAATTAGATTATCCAGAAATTGAGTTTTATAATTTTTTTTATGACAAGCTCTTCTTATATGCAAGTCATCATGATCACACTTTTGTTTTTGAGTCAATATACTATCATAATTTTTTTTCTATCATATAATCAAATGAAGTCATTTTACTGAATCATGTTGGGTTTATAATCTAAATCATAAAATTTTATCTTTTTTACACTAGAAAGAATTTGGCTTGGTCGAAGATTAGTGTATGATTTGAAGAATAAAAAACCACTTTCATTGATTTAAAACATTTGAAACTTTAGGGACTAAATTTGAAATTGAAATAAGGGTTCAAGGATTGAACTAAATCAAAGATCAAGAATTGGCTAACATGTGTATTATTCGTGCTAACAAGTGAAATAGACCGCCATACTTGGAGGGCACGTGTAGCGTTCACCGAACCCTAATGATGTCCTTTCTTGATTCTAGCCAAATAGTCTTAATGTCTTTTTCTTGTAAAGGTAGCCCGCACTCTAGTAGAAGATTCAATTTCTCTTCCAAAACCCTTTCTTCTTTTTTAGTTCTCTTTTCTCTTTTCTCTCTCCCTCCTCAGTTTTTGCATCTCAACGTGGGCTATCATTTAATTGTTTATGTCAAATTTGGTCTTTATTCTTTGAATTTTTTTATGATTTTATCTTTTAATATTGGGTTAGTTGAGAATTGAGTTTCGTAACTTTTTTTAATTTTTTTCTATAGAGTTATCACAATATCATGACTCGGATCGAGGATTTGGTAGATTAACTTGGGTTGATTCAAATTGTTTTTTAGATCATTTTTTTAATAAAATTTGTTTCTCAATTTTATATTTCAACATTGAGTTAATTGAGAATTGATTTTTATGATTTTTTTATTTACTTTTCATGTGGTTATCTCGGTACCGTGACTCGAGTCTCGGGTTGAACAAGTTAGCTCGTGTTGACTTGAATAATTTTTGTTGTGTTCTTTTTGTTAGTATTTTTTTTCAAATTCACCTACTAATATTAGTTGGTTAGGGTTTAAGTTCATGATATTTTTTATTTTTTTTAACAGGCTTATTCTATTCACATAAACCGAATCATGAATTTGAACAGGCTGACCCAAGTCATAGCTAGGTTTGATAGTGTAACCCAAGTTGACTCAAATCTTTTTTTTTTTTCCTTCAATTCAACCTAATATTCAACATCGGGTCGGATATTTTATAAATTTATTTTATATTGATAAAAGTGTTTATATATAAAAGAATATAATACTATTTATAATTTTAATTTTTTCATCATTTGTGAAAAGTTAAAAACTTACCAAGGAAAACATAAAACCATGTTCTTCTCAAACTTGGGATAACTACAAGAAAACTGAAGGGAGAAAGATTGCCATTTTCCAGTAATGATGAAGGAATGTGAACAAACAAAATGAGTTTAGACAGCGTAGAGTATGTATTTGAGGTTAATTTAAAGTTTTGAACGAAGATATGGACATATTTTGCGTCTTTTAATGAAAGACATGAATGAGTCTCATGTTTTCAAGTCAAAGAAGTGAAATATCTTGTCGTTTTCGATCGCCCCATGATGTTCCTCTAAGAACTTTTTCTATCTTCTATTAAATGTTTGTCCAATTGTATTGGAAAGAAAAAACATCCAATAATCGCAGGGCCTATGGAGGTTTGACAGCAAAATAGTGAAAGAAGTAATCTCTCTCCAATGCGTTTTCGAATCCTCATTGGCTCACAGGTTACGTAATCATACGGATGGATGCTGATATGTTTCTATCATTGTACTATGTAAGCCCTCCTTTCCCTTTCACCTTGAATGGCCGAGTCCCCTCTTTTTTACCTACTTTTATTTATAATAGTGACTATTCAGGGTTTTCACTTTTTAACACATTTTGTTTTTATATAAAAAATATCAATAAAATAATATAAAACGTTCCATTATTCAGAAATATCAGAATCAAGGCTGGAAAATCGCAAGGAATTTGAGTGCTGAAAACTATACATCTAATCGGTAAAACACTTGAAAGCTTGATATGATAGAAAACTCAAAATCAAGGCTCACTGTGTTTCAAGGCACCAAAAACCACACAAGTAAGATCACGAGGAATACCATCTTTAACTCTATCAGTCATCAAGCACAAAACAATAACTTTTTAAGAAAAACTCTGGCCATAAGCTCGCATGATATTGCATTCTAAACAAGTATTAAGCAAAACTTTATTTTTTATTTTATTTTTATATTATTTTGATGTGTTGATAGAAAAAATATTTTTTAAAAAATAAAAATTATTATTTTGATGCATTTATAAATGAAAAACACTTTAAAAAGTAACCGCTACTATATTTTCAAACACCCCCTAAATCTTTACAAGTAATTACTTGATTTTTTCTTCTCTCTTTGTATTTCTTATAGAAAACAAGAAACAAATATCATCTTAGAAGTTAGAATGAGTGATGTATCGATATATTTTATACGACTCAGACTTATAAATGGAAAGGCCAAAGATACGGTGATGACCTATCATGCATAAGCTTGACAAGATAACAAACTCGGGTGATGTGGGTCAAATTCTTTTGCCAAACCCAACACCCTTGAACTTAGTTGTATGCTAATCCCAAACGCTTGAGAGCCTGACAAGATGTCAAACCCAACACCCTTAGGCTCAACTAGGTCTTGAGCCTAAGCGTCTGTGAGTCTGTCAAGATGTCAAACCTAAGACTCTTGGGCCTGACTATGTGTTGAGCTCGAGGATCTGTAGGTATGATAAGATATTAGACCCAACACTCTAGAGCTTGGCTACGTGTTGAACCCAAACACATGTGAATCTGGCGAGATACCAGATCTAACCCCTTTTCAGTTTGACTACGTGCAGAGAATAAATACTTGTAAATTTGAAGAGATGCCATACCCAACGCTTTAGGGCTCAGCTAAGTGTTGAACTCAAATACTTGTGAGTCTGGCATTATGCTAGGCCTAATTCCTTGAGGGTCTAGTGAGATGTCCTAACCAAAAATCCATCAGGTCTACACTAGGCCCAAATATACATGGATCTAATATAATGATAAATATTAGGATAGTCATTTTCTTACACCTTTAGGCGTGTGAAATTCCTTTAAGAGCTAAATATATTTCAATTAACATTTATGCTACAAATGAGTTATTCTCATCCACATTAATGTTGAATACAAAATAAGGCATAAAAATCTTCTATAGCTCTACTATTTGTCTATCAATACTAAAGATGTGAAAAGATAATTCCTATCAATATTAATACTGTGTAAAAGACATTCCCATCAAAATTAATATTGATGTAAGGGATTTCTTCCTTACTAAAATATTTGATAGGAAAAAACTTTCGGCTCCTTAAGAAAAGGAATATGATTTATAGAATAAGGGCTATAAATACTCTCTAAATCATCCAAGAAAAAGATTTATGATATTTATTCTCTTATTATATATTATCAAAGCATTTATTACAAAAGACTAAGAACAAAAATTCTTGTTCTTAAAGTTTATTGTTTATTTCTTTATTTATTATAATTTCTTGCTATAAAGTCACTAAATTAATCACTAGAGGGTCTCAAACCCCCTACAAAAAGGACTGTTTTACAAGAACTGAGACCTCAACCATCGATCCTTTGCTCTTCCAGTTTCTAAAAATGAAATATTAACATGAACATGTGATCATCTATCATTTAAATACCTAAACTCTATTCCTAAGTATATTGGATACCAAAAGATCATCAACAAGATAAATATAAATCACCGACTTGGTTTTAACATATTGACTATCAAAGTACTGTTTAATTTAATTATAAACACATATCCCCCCACAAATTAACTCCATTAATCCACCATAACTTTGAATCATCAAAATCCAAAGATATAATATACCAAGCTTCACACTTTAATAATTTTAAGGATTTAATATTTTGATAGGAAGAATTCCAATGCGTAACTACATATCTAGTGAAAAAAAAACTTGATTTTCAATCAAAACATCAAATTAATTACTAAAATATTCTAAACCCATCTCCATACTAAAATTATACTGTATATTTTTCAAATTTCCATTGGCATCAAAGGCCAACAAAAAAATAACATCTTGCAAGTTCACATAGGCATTTTAACAAACACAAAAAACCAATAACATCATTCCTTTAACACACACATCTACGAATAATAAAGTGTAAGCAAGATGATACTTTCACATATATAGCTAGGAGATGCCTTAAAGGTTTTTCTTTCTTTCTCTCTCACATCTCCTTGTTGTAACTGTGCAGTTGTCTTTGGATGAAGAGAGTGTCCACTCTTGTTAGTGATCTCCCTCGGTGTCATTAGATTCATTTTGTAAAGATCTTTCTAATTCGATATGCCTTTAAGATCTTTTGTAATTTTCAAGATCTTATTTAGTACTCATTTCATAGTAACCCAAATTCAATAAAAACTCAAATTAAGGTTGTCAAAAACACCTTTTTGACACGACACAGAATATACAATATAAACTTGGATCGTAAACTCGAATTATAAAATCATAAGTGAAATAATTTAACTAATTATATATTGATAATTTTAATTAAGTAATAAATAATAATATAACACAATTAAAATAAAAGTGAAATAAATAATATAAAAGTCCAAACATCTTAAATTAATCACTAAAATATTCAAAACCCATCTCCATACTAAAATCATACTGCATATTTTTCAAATTTCTACTAGCTTCAAAGGCCAATAAAAAATAACATTTTACAAGGTCACACAAGCATTTTAACAAAAATAAAAACCTATAATATCATTTCTTTAACATGACATCTACGAACAAAAAAACATAAGCAAGATGATAATTCCCCAAACATAGCTTGGAGATGCCTCCGAGGTTTCTTTTTTTTCTTTCTCTCTTATATCTCCTTGTTGTAATTGCGCAGTTGTCTTTGGATGGAGAGTGTGCCCACTCCTGTTAGTGACCTCCCTCAGTGTCATTAGATTTGTTTCGTGGAGATCTTTATGATTGTACCAGTGATGTCATAATTATAGTTTCGGTTTGTCTCTAAGGTCTTTTGTAATTTTTAATATCCCACTTAATATTCATTTTATAAAAACCTTGATTCAATAAAGACCTAAATTTTAATTTTGATTAATAAAGATAGAAGATTCAACAAAAACCCAGCCCTATTGTTCATGTTTTCATAAATCAAAAGAAGAAAACCAAGATGAAAACAAGGGTACTATTAAGAAAAAAATTCTTTAAACGGGTCCCATTCTTCATGCATTTATAAATAAAAAAGGAATAATTTTAATTTTAACCGGTAAAAACAAAATGCTTGATGACTAGAGGATAAAAACCTAACTTGGTATTAGAGCATGATTTCTTTCAAAGATCAAGTCATGGCTAATGAAAATCCTGAGGCCTTTAATGTAGAGAAGACCAAATAAAAAAGCATTATGGAACACACAAATCCTGAGACCTCTAATATAGAGGAGACTAAATTAAATCCTGAGGCCTCTAATATAGACAAGACCAAATAAAAAAGCATTATGGAACACACAAATCCTGAGGCCTCTAATATAGAAAATACCAAATAAAAAAGCATTATAGAACACACAAAGCAAATCGTCAAAGCAGATGGAATGCCTAAACCTAACTTAAAATAAGCATTATGGAACACAGAAATCCTGAGGCCTCTAATATAGAAAAGACCAAATAAAAAAGCATTATAGAACATACAAAGCAAATCGTCGAAGTAGATGGAATGCCTAAACCTAACTTAAAATATCTTAAACAAGACAACTCAAAGCAATTGGTCCTGGCCAACTCTTTCTCATCTTGTTTTTTTCTTAGTATCACATAAAATAATATAATTATCAAGTGTTCCAAAAAACCCCATATCAATTTCTAAATTCCAAAGAAAAACCATCTTAAAAATCAACTTTAAAATTAATTAGTTGACCCAAATCAAGACAAAGAGAGAAATCTCTAATCGTTTGATTTACAAGAAAACAAGAAAAAGAGTTGTTATTGTCACGGAGAAAGAGAGATGAGAAATCAATTTCAATGAATAGTTTTCAATCAATTTATGTTGGTTATAATATATATGAGGGTATTTTGATTATTTTCTCAAATTAATTTTTTTTAATCTAGTATGTGAATTTTAATTTTTCAAGTAAATTTAATTTCAATTAGCAATAATTTCCTCTTATATATATATATATATATATATATATATATATATATATGATAGTAATAACTCTTTAAATTTTGTTACTCTTAATAGGTGGGTTTTGAGGAATTTTGATGAAGATACAAGGTTGATGAATAAGGAAAGGTGGGTTGGTTGTGCGAGGTCTTTGCTGACTCTCTGGGTGGTGACTGAAAAAGGGTATTTGAGTATCCATCAATCACAAAATAGACTAAAAAATAGTAGCCAGACAAAAATCTTTCTGGTTTGGCCATCACCCACAAACCTCAGGTTTTCACTGTTTAGCAAGTTGTGTTCCTTTTTTGTCACCTTTATTTCTTTCCGGTTGCTCCTCTAGTACAGGCCACTCTGGGTAATTGCCAATTCGGTAAGATTTCCAAATCTCCCCTCATTGACTCCTTTTTTTTCACCTCTCCCGTGGTATATGAATTGGAGAGCATGCCTTGTGGTTTGCCTTGCACATCTTCTTTGAGCAAATCAACCGCATCTTTACTTCTCTCAGTAAAAAACTTATTGGCTGTTTTTGGGTATTGCCTTTTATCCTCAGATTTCCTTGGCTGCTTCCTTTTCTTGCTTGTAGCATTCTCTTCATGATTAAATACCTCGTGGGTTTTTTGCCTATTCGGTAGGTTTCTCTCATTTTCATTGAGGTTCTGTCTATTCCTTTGGCTTCTTGAAACCATTTTTCAATTGACCACTTCCATAGCATTTACTCTCTTGCATCCTTGAATCAATCCATCAAGAGTACTGTTGCTTCTTCAACAGGGTTGTCTGGTCGTTGCTTCCAAAGTCCAGATTTTTGTAGTTCTTCCTCCTCGTTACCTAGAAACTAGGAACCCTTCCATCTGGGTGGAGTCTATTTGGTAAGCTTAACTTTTCTCATTCCCTCTTTGAATCAAATCCTTTTTGCTTCGCAAACTCTATTTTTTTTTTAATTGAAGAAATCAATCTGTAAACTAAGCTAAGTCTTTTCAATATGTATTGGTCTTCACATGCTTGAGAAGGTAAAGAGAAATGGTGAGAGGAAAGACTCAAATGAGGCGCATAGAGAACGCTACAAGCAGGCAAGTCACCTTCTCTAAGCGGAGAAATGGACTGCTGAAGAAGGCTTTTGAACTATCAGTTCTTTGTGATGCTGAGGTCGCCGTTATCGTCTTCTCTCCTAGAGGGAAGCTCTATGAATTTGGAAGCTCAAGGTATCGTCTTTTGCGCTACTTTTCAGCTTTCCTTCCATGGTTTATACAATATATGTAGAGTTAATTCATGTATCACTCTTTTTATTCTTATCAAACCACCCTCCTCTTTCCATGGAAGCTTTTGAGTTCCTGCATTGTTTTTCCTTTTCATTTTCATGTACCATGCGGGTATGGTTCCTGCACCCTAGGGTTCTATGCAAGATCTCATTAGTGTGCCTCTCTCTCAGAAATAAACAGGTCAGACACGTGTACACATAGTAGCACAGACCTTGATCCTTGCAGGACTTTGGGATTGTCTTGTTATCCTCTACTACGATCCCAGTGATTCCTTTTCTCATGCCTTTTTCCTTTCTAATTATTTTTCTCTCTGGGATTTGAAGTTTTTGTGTACGATATAGAGGTGAAAATCCGTATTATAAACTCCACTTATCGCGCATATTGGCCTCAAATAAATCTGAATTGTGCAGATGACGGTCTAGGAGCCCAACTCAGGGTTGAGTGTTTTGGTATACTTATAGAGATAGTATTATGATTGTAGGCTTTCCTGTTGATCAGATTTGGGTACACTGCCTAAGGAGTAAAACACTTTAGCAGTTTCACTTCATTACTAACAAAGTGAGCAAAGACTATGAGTTCGTAGATCAACTTGTACCCTTATATCCTATAAGTTTTCAAGTTACAAAAAAAAAAAAAAATAGAAAAAAAAAAGCGTACAAAGAGGTATTATTTCGGTAATTAGATTAGCGGAACAAAGCCTATGCCAAGTTGAAAACTAATTATCGATTAGTCATAGAAAAAAGAAAAAAAATATCATGCAATAATTATGATGCATGCAAACACCTGTTATATGTGGTAGGATCTCTTGTCCATTAAAAAAACAGAAGAGGTTAGGATCCCTTGTAATAACAATTCGTGATCTGTTATATACATGAAGTAGCATCTCTTGTCAGTTCAAAACAAAGAGGTAGCATCCCTTACAGTAGTTGTTGATGGAAGAAACAGCGTATTTAGATTTTATTGTCAATAAGGTTCAATTCTTGAATCAACTTGGATGTATGTTGAAGTTAAGTTTTTCTAGTTTAGCTTGAAATAAACTATCCAGGGATTGTCGAGGAAATTTTTCAACTGCAGTCTGTCTTAAGAAATTGACGGTATATGTCCCTCTAGTGTGCTTAGGGAAAGAAGGACCTAAGGGTATCATGGATAAACTTCTTTCGCAATAATAGTCTTAGAGGCTGCTCAAGTGCGAATGTTCCTAATAAATATGTACGTACATGAACGTTTCAAATTCTTTTGAAAGAAGATTAGCACGTTAGTTGTTTAGTAATTTTTTAATTGAATTTATTACTGAAGATTGGATAATATACCCTGGTTTCTGGCTTTAAGCCGTTTTAATCTCTTTGATTTAATTGTATTTATCTGTTTGAAGTGGAATTTATAGATTAAAAACGTACAAGTTTGAATTTGGACACTATCCCTCCTGAAGAAAACCTAATCTTGTTGCATGAAAACCATCCCCAAAAATACCTTGATCATTAAAGAAAGTATTATTTTTTTATTCATTTCAAATATATAACAAGGGCAAGGTTCTCTTAATCAAGTGATGCTTTCACGTCCGTTGGTTTTCCTTTTTCTTGCTTGAAAGTATGTTTATGATTCCATAAAAGCGTTATACCTTCTTTCTTTTTTATACTTTTAATTGAGTAATGATAATCTTATCAAACAACCCTTTTGAATTCACCTGTTTCCAAGTTTCAGGAATATTTGGATAAAGCCTTTGATCAGTATGGTTACCATTACTATTTTTGCTGCTGCATGTATTTTTCTTACGACTGCAAGTTTTACATACATGTATAGTAGAACTTTAACCATAATGGCAAAACCGCACGACACAATCTAAACATTAAAACAACGAAATGAAATATAAAGACTTCTAATCAATTCTGTAATTTGAAAAAAGAAATATTAGAAAAGATTTTCAAATAATTATATAGCAAATAAAAATATAGATAAAGTCAAATAAATTGAAAATTTATAGATCATATCCTGTTTCTTATGTTATCTATTATTTAAAGGTGCACTTTCCTTTCTTTTTTCTTTAATTGTTTTCTTGTGTAAGTGCTCATAAGTCACATATTAAGTCCTATAGTCATATTGAGAATTTGGTTCGCATTCTATTTTTGTAAGGTTTTGCCAAAGTATCCACATTTGTGGTAATGTATTGAATTTTCTAAGTTAGAATGTCATCTTGAAGTGATATTAAAGGTGTATTTGTTTCCTGAAAAGTGGTTTTTGGGAAACTACTTTCTAAAATTTCTTTGTTTGTCAATAACCACTTTCTAAAATTTCTTTGTTTGTCAATAAAAAAGTTGGTCAATAGAAAATACTTTTCAGTCAAAGAAAAAATTTGGTTTGGTTTTCAGGAAAGTGTTTTCTTTTTATTTTGGACGGAAACGCTTTCCAGAAGTTGTGAAAAATTTAGAAATATCATATTATTTGCTGATTATATCAAATTTAGTCCTCAAACTTTTAATCAGCAAATATATACAATCAAAAGTTTAAGGACTAAATTTGATATAATCAGCAAATATATATATATATATTGTTTTGAATATTTTTTTTTCAATTACATCCTTTAGAATTTAATTTTTATATTAACTTTGATCTTCATTTTATAATTGTTATTTATTTTAGTCCTTATTCTTTTGATTGTTACTTATTTTATTTGAAATAATTTATGAAATGTTAATTATTATTATTTTAATTTCTTCATATTTCAATTTTTTAGATTTGGTTTTTATTATTTTGATTATTATTTATTTTATTTGAAATAATTTATGATTTTTTTTCAATTTCATTCTCATTCAACTTTTTAATTTGTAAAATTTGTTTCTCATTATTTTAATAAACTTGAAAAAAAAATATTAATAAGTTATTTTTCATCTTATTTTTCATGATATAATCAAACACTGTAAAGTGTTTTGCAACTTATTTTTCATTACACTACCAAATATCGAAAAATAATTTACTTTTTTGGAATTTATTTTTAAAAGAAAAACTACTTTCCAGCAAACAAACGGAGGTTAAGTTCATGTAATTGGGGAAATAATATCTTAAGATTATGAATATTTATTATTTGGTTTATTTCAGTTTAATTTCTTAAGGAATCTCACATTCTAAAAATGTCACCTCCCCTAGTTTTCCTTCTATGGAATGGAATTGATTCTATCACTTAATTTATAGGATCCCACTTTTACAAGTACTATAAATTAGATTTAATAGAATAATGAATATATGCTTATTATATATAATATTATGACAAAAATAATGTATGACTTAATTTGGTTTTTAATATGCTTCAATATAAAATGACAAATATCCCAATTTTAAAAATAATCAAGGAAAGAAGTAAAATATAATTTTAAACCTTAAGATTTTTTTTAAAAAAATCTTATATTTTATTTTTCTTAATATATATCACTGCGTGATAGCTTTCATGATTTTTCATACAAGTAAACTTTCAAATTCAAAAGACTAGATTTCACTATAACACCTGATGACTTGTAGTAAGGGTGTTATATAGTGTTATGCTAGTTACCTTAAGAATTTGTAATAAAAACAAAGTTCATCACTAACATCGAAATACAAGAAGATTGATTTCCAGAATCATTTCTCCAATCTCGTTTGATAAAGTGTGCAGTTTACTTTTTTCAAATTACCAAAACCTGTTTCTAGTTTTCTAAAAATTGGGTCTTGTTTTAAAAAATATACCTTAAGGAAGATTTGTCATTTAGAATTAGCATATGAAATATAAAAACATATTATTATTATTATGACGTGATAATAATTGTAACGAGGTGACAGTGTGAGAAACTAAAGCCTAGGAATAATATGTTGAAGGAAATTACCTCATGACAAATAGAAGTGTGATATGCAAAAATGTCAATTTTAAAGGCTGAAACTAATAAAAAATAAATTTTCAATTGATATAATATTGAATGATAAAATTAAAAAAATATATTAATTTAAAAAATTATCAAAGTAAATTCAATAAAAAAACAAGTAAAAAGACCCAAAATCACACGAGTTATTTTGAAAATTTGCAAAAATTCTTATAGAAAATAAATAAAAAAACAGATCTTAATCGTTAATAATGTAAATACTAAAAGATGAGATTGAAAAATATATGAGTTTAAAAAAAAATATCCTCATCATGAAGTGGACATCGATATCCCTTAAATGTCACTAAAAAAGGTAGTGTTTGGTAACTGGATGGCTCGACACATGTGCGAGAGGGCCACCCTTTTGCTGGTGTGGGTGTGACACACACCAATAATTTTTTTAAAAAATTAATATTTAATAAATACTTAAATACAAAACTTTCCCTTAGCCTCCTTAATATTAACAAAAAAATCATAGGGCAACTATGTATTTTTACCGTGTAAAAAAGTAAAAAGACTAACCTACCCCTTTATAATTTGAAAAAAAATAATTGTATCATGCTGAAAAGACTCCCTTGTTCCTAAGGCTTAATATAAAAGGTTTTTTTGTTTAAAGGTAATTTTATTATTATATTATTACAGTGAATAATATTGCAAGTCTTAGTGAACAATAACTTAGCTAGTAGACTTTTTTCTTTTTTTTTAATATGGCATGTTTGATAGTGATTATGGTGAAGAAAATAGAATTAATGATAATCGTTCTAATAACAAGACAGAAGACAGATGATAGCGATGATGAAGTAACAAGGAGAATGGTAATGCCTAGTAATGGCAATCGTATAATCGATTATAATAGTCCTAGTGGTAAAGAAGGTAATTGTAGTTGTTGTATGGTAGTGGTGCTGGTGTGAGGATGTTGGCATGTAGTAGCATGATTTCAAAGCAAAAAACCAAAACGTACTTTTTCTTTAAAAATTTGATTTGATTTTTAAAATTGTCATTTAATAAAAAAACCCATCCTATCTCATTTTTTAAATAAAAAAACTAGAAATAAAAAATCATAATGGTAATAAGCAACAACTTGAATTTTAGAATAATTCCTTTATGAACTCTTAAGAAAATATAGTTTATCACATGATTCATAGATCAAGAAAAAGTCGCCAAATATTCACCGTATGGATGGCAAAACTCTACATCACAAAACTAACAATCTCTGCCATTTAATAGTTGTAATAAAATTGAATAAAGGGTTTTTTTTTTCTGGGATGTTTTAATAGATTAAGATTTAGGATTTTTATAAAAAGGTTTTAAGCTTTTTTTTTATAGTAATCGAGGGAGAATATTATTAAGATTTAATTAGTGCTATTAAAAAAATAATCAACTGATTAAAAGAAAGATTTACATTGAAAATAACAAAGAAACAACCACCTTAATATACAATCTGAATATTTAGCTAAATCAACCTGTATAAGTAAAATTTTGAGATCTAACACAAAGCCATTGAATTAATCGATGGAAAATTAGATTATAAATTTTATCTCAATTAAGATCAGCAATATAAAAAACTAATTTGTTACGGATAATGCAAATATATAAATCACAAGATACCACAGCAAAGTGTATAGATAATTTTGCACTGAAATTTCCCAAGTAACAAATGATTCTATTCCTGCAAAAGAAGCTGAACAGTCTTTGGCATGCACCATATCCAATTCATTATTAAAAATGATTCCAAAACCTCTAAATCTCATAGCAATGAATAAAAGAGTGATCAATAGTCTTAGTTTCCATACGAACATATACCACAAAAATAACAATAAGCATTATCATAAATAATAATTCTTTTGTAGACTAAAAAATCTCCCGGTTTGAAGGTTTTAAGTTAAATACAGGGGAGATGTATTTTTAGAATGGTAGAACAACTACCAAGTATCATCGAGCCTCCCGTTGGAAAAATGAGAAATTGAACAATGGAGGTCATCCTTCTTCAAGTATCCAAGTTATTATTTCCCCCCTAATAATTGCAAGAATCTATGCCTCGTCTATTTATTTTTTTGAATAGTTTAGATTGATAGGCTTAATTTAAAGCTTGGAGTCAACTTTTGAATTGACTCCTTTACTCATTATTATATAACCAAATTTCTCAACAAGGCTGCCATAGAGATTTTAGCCATATTCAATGCCAGAGTAATATTATGTCTGAAAAAGAGATGTAAAAACTATTAAAGGGTTGATTTTTGCCCAGAGACCACATTATCTATATCCTTAAATCTGTGGACATTTTTCATTTCGCTCAAAACCGACCATCCTTCTTATCATAATTGTTTTTTTTTTTTTAAGATTTGTTGTTATTTTTTATTGGTTGGCTTTAACACAAAAAATTGATCAAGCATTGTTAATAAAGGAGATTTGTTAATGCCTCGATAGAGTAAGAGTTGGAACAATGATGACATGTGTTTCCCTATTTTTCTTGTTTTGAAAGGATAAATTAATTTAAAAACTGTAATAGAATATTTATTTTATATCTCTGTTTTTACAACTAAATATATTTTTATTATATATATATATTTATTTATATTTATATTTCTTTTGAAACACTGACTAAATGTAATCTAAGAGATTTTCTATGTATATACCCTTCGAACTTACCCTAGTATGAGTATTCTGTATATCTTTTTTCGTCTTTTTCTAAATAAAAAGTTGAGATTGTGTTTCTTTTTCATGTTTAAAACATGCAATAAATAAGAATATGCCTATTTGTTGGACTTCGATGATCTTTCCACAACCATTGGATTTTAGACTCTGTATTTTTATAATCTAGAGTTTCCCTGTTTTCTTGATACCGTTGTTCTTCAGCCCTTGAGGAAAACTTTCTAACTCCTCCACTGGCTGGCCATGGTTAGAAGCAATACGCATATGTCTTGTTCAGTAGTTGGATCTGTAGTCTGTAGAGATCAGGAGCACTCATTTATTTCGTTTTCATGTTGTTTTGTATAAAAATGCAATATGTATTAATAGCGTTGTTATTGGACTTCAGCGTGCAGGAGACAATTGAACGTTATCAGAGGCATGTGAAAGAAAGCAACACAAACAATCAGACAATGGAACTGACCGTGGAGGTCATCCTTCCTTTCTCTTCTATCAAACCAGTGATTCTAAGCTTCAGTTTATATGAAAACCTGCAGATTGTTTTTTTTATTGAACTGCGAGTCATAAGTGATCAAAACACTCTAAAGAGGCAAGTATGTATAAAAGATAACAGCGAGGAATCCATTATTACATGCACTAGGATACATGGCCCCATGTAAAGGATATGGCTACATCTTGCAGATTCTTTGGTATTTGGCATCTAGTAATGAATAGACAGTGTTATATCTTGCCTTCTTCTTGCCCGTTGTCAAATAAGCAACCAAAGTGATACGAACTTGCCTTGTTCAAAAATGGACTTCAGCATTTTTGAGATAAGAGTTCATTGCATAGAAGAATCTCTAAAAAGGGATATGTATCTTATTGGTTTTGGTTCTATGCTGCTTGCATAGATTTATCCGTTTAGGCATCTTTAAGTGTCAGTCAGCATTTGCACGTTTCTGAACAAAAATATTTAACATCAATTACTTTCCCTTTTCTTCTGCTTTTAGTCTCTTTGGTTGCCAACAAAAACTTTCGGTTTTCCTCCCTTAATTTTCTCATGTATATAAATTTGGAATGGCAGCAACTGAAGGGCGAAGCAGCTAGCATGATAAAGAAGATAGAGCTTCTTGAAGTTTCAAAACGGTTCAAAAAACTAGTTTAAACCTTTTGTGCTTATAGTATAGTTTGATGAATTGATTGACTGTTGGAATTAAATATTATAAGTAAATGTTTGAAAATTAATTTTAAAATGCTTCAGAAAGCTACTAGGAGAATGTTTGGGATCGTGCACTATTGAAGAACTGCAACAAATCGAACAACAGTTAGAGAGGAGTGTAAGCACCATCCGAGCTAGAAAGGTCTGGCCATAAACATCATTACCACTTTGTTTTTGCTTCAAGTCTTATTCAGCTGATAACCTAGCTAACATTCTCGTTCTTTGGCTATGCTCAGAATCAGGTTTTCAGAGAACAGATTGAGCAACTAAAACAAAAGGTATATAATCACTTCATTTTTATGCCAAGAACTAGTGAAAAAAGAATTCAAAGGCTGTGGAGAAGTTGAATTTCTGTGAATCCAAATTCTGTTTCAGTAAGGGTACTTGGCATCTTTTCTTCTCTTCCCCGAAGAATTCCTTGCCAACATATATGGTGACGTAGTAAATAAGATTTTTTGAAGAGTGTTCCGCAAATTGCTAACTTTATGTTCCATGTCCTATACGTATGTTTCAAGAGAAGCTACTGACAGCTGAAAATGCAAGGCTGTCTAACAAGGTGAAAAAATTTATACTTGTAGTCGCTACTATTATTTTTCGGCCATGAACTTCCATCATTTCTCATTTTGTTGTCATCGTCATAAGCAGTTGCAGGTCTTATTACCCTTTCTCGGTAGCTTTAACTAAACCGTTATCTCTAATCTAGTTGATGGGCTATATTGGTTTCGATGTTGAATGCATATCTAATTATTTCTAACAATTCTAGGATGGAGAAGAATTTGAACTTCATGGAAGTTTTGAAAAAATTCGATTTGCTGGCATAACCTTACTCTTTTACCATGGAATTTCATTTGAGAGGCTACGTTCTTGCCTGGACCTATGACCATCCTCCACATGGAAATGATCTGGAAAATCTCACTTTGAGAAACAAGCTCCTTTATGAAAAAAGAAAAAAGAAAAAAAAACAAGAAGAGTCAAATTGTACTCGTCACATTTCCATCAATTCAACCCAATTGGATTGAATTATAAATAATAAAGGTTTACCTACAGCGTAAACTCGTCATACTTTGTTTACAATTTAGTCCAATAAATTTGAATCGACAACTTGTAAATTCTACTAAATTTTTTCCTCTGGAAATTGTTTGCCAAATTAATTAGCACAAACTCGGGTTTCATTGGGGGGTTGATCTTCTTTTTCAATGTATTTATAAACAACAAACTTGTTTATATACCAGTATATATAATTTTTCCTTTTCAGTGTGGCGTCCAGCCATGGCGAGTACTCTCAAGGGAACAGAGAGAGAGCAGTTCAATTTCGGATGTGGAGACCGAATTGTTCATTGGACTACCAGAAACAAGAACAAGGCGCCTCCCCTAAGAAACTAGTGGTGAACGCCATCTTATTGTGAGACCTTCCTTCTCATATTCATAAATATTCTTAGACTTTAACTGTATTGCATTTGCGCAAGCAACAACCACGGCAATATTATTATTCTAAGAGCAATTTATATGCTGTCTGTTAATAAAGCTACCAGCTTACCATGAAGGAGATTAACTAAAATTGTAATCTGATATATATTTATTGCATATCATTATACTTTCTCTGTGCATTTATCTGGCGCCGATTTTCTTCAAATGTGTTCACTAACGGGTGTAGATGCCCATTAGACATCATGATCATTATTGTGTCTGCATTTTGTTCAAACATATTTGGTTACTTGATGGGATGATGATGCTCATCCCTCAGGCACTTCATTCTTGCAGTAAATAACATTTGATTCTGGGCATTTTAGGACAATTAAATCATTTTTTTAACAGAACTAGTCCGAGGAATAGCAAACATAGATGTAGTTCCTAAAGGGAGGATTGTCCAGCATGAAATTAAAAAACAAAATTGTGCATATAAACTAAAACAAACCCGTACGCATGCGCAAACATATATGATCGAATTCTATAGCCTTCTTGACAAGTGATGGGAACCAAAGTTATTCCACCTAGGACATGGCATGGCTAACATGTGTGCCATGCTTGCACAGACAATATAATATTATAAGTATATTTGATATTGTCGTGCATGATATTTTTTAAAGTGATTTTTTCTTGAAAATTTATTAAATTTTTTTTTTCAAATTCTTTTTATTTTGTATATCTATACATCAAAATAATCCCGAAAACACTAAAACCTTTCCATGTCAAACGTATGTTTGAAACGCAATATGCAGGGTGGGTTTGGAATATTTCAAACTGGTGTGTTAATGTTTGCATTTAGAAGCAATTGGAAGGGTTCTACTTGTTAGTTATAACCTACTTCTATAGAATTTTTACAGTTAGATCTAGGTCTGCAGCAAAGATATTCTGTCTTCCACCCACACAAAGGAATCACCAGCACCAGTTGTATGAACAGCATGGACTTTAATACCAGAAACCTTGCCCTTGGATTCCAGCATGAAGTTCCGAAAAGAAGTAATTAATTAGTTAGTGCAGCTAGGCATAAAGAAAAGGAGCTGAATGTCGTTCTGGTTGGACTAAACATGTTGTGAAAAACAAGAGCCAACTCTTAATTTACACGGTCTCCTGACCCGCTGACACTATTTCCGAGCATGAAGAGTTTTAGACCTAATGAGAGCTTAAATTATCCTTAACATCGGCATAAATTCTAACCTTTGTATAGTATCTGCAGCCATCTGCGCCTTCAGTGACAAGAAAAGCCTAAAATTGGGGTGGAAAAACTTCTCTAACACTACATTGTCGTCCGGCGGATCAGCACCTTCAGTCAAGAATTCAATTTCCTCTCACTTATCTGCAAATTTAAATGAGCACGGTTCCACTATATTATTCACTTTCATTTTATGAAAGATGATATTTCATATCGAAATCTCAAATTGTTCAAACATGCACGTTTATAATGTCAGCTTCATTCCATATGCTCACGATTCCTTTCCGCAGCTTCTTCAGATGGCCATAGTGGCAGTCTCAAATTAGGGTCATAACAGAGGAGACAACCAGCCTTATTAGCAATGTCCAAGGCAGCAAGATGAGATGACTTACAAGGCTCCTCAATAAAACTAATAGATACATAGCGAAATATTTTTCCCTGCAAAACAATTTAAGAAAGAGCAAATGGTTTATCAACTTATACAGGCTAACAGCCTATAGCAGCAAGACCTGCAAGATACTGAAGTGATAAATTGTGACCCTTAGGTTTAAGCAACATGCCAAAATCAACATAACAATTTAAGAAGATTGACAACAAAAGCCTGTCTAAAATCCCAGAACAATTACTAGATCAACAATCTTGAAAATTCCCGTTTCCAATATGCTTCTACAAGGAAAGGGAACACCTTTTGTTTTTTCTATCAAGTTCTGTTCTTGAAGTTGCGGAAAAAACATGAATTCACGCTCTCCTTCAGCTCTCAGCTTCACGAATGCCAGTGCAGTCTTTGCATTCGGATCAACGCATGCCAGAGTTGTCAACACTATTTTGTTTCAAAACATCAGCCAGCATGTAGCCAATTCGTCATCACCAACCTCAGAAGCAGATGGCTGAGAAATTGGTGCTTAAATATATTGAAAACAAGAAGGATTTAAAAGGCCACGGTAAATGAAAAGAAGAAAATCAAGCTCATTGAATAATTAGTGAAACGGATGATACGTAAGACAATTTCAATTAAAATTTCGACTCATAATTCTATTCTATACAACTGTTGGACTTTAGGGTGGATCAATATGTTGGAAGAAAGATAAATGTGGTATAAGATAAAACTAATAATGTAAAGTTGAAAAACTTAAGAACAAGAAGAAGATTGAGAGGAAAGTATACTTTTGATTAAGTGTTTTTCTTTAAGTCCTTTTAGCTATTCTCTCTCCTTCCATACTACTTAATAATCCTTATTCACAAGCTTTTTGTAGGTATAAAGTTCTGAATAATCAAGGAATTAAATTAATATAAAGAAATCTTAATTTAAACAAAATTATAGTTTGGCAACTGAACCAATGGACCGGTACCTCTATTCTTTAAAAAAAATCAGAAATCGAGTTTAATTTTCAACACCATTTGTTAAACTTAATCTCTTCATAACTCCTAACATATCTCTTATTTTGATAAAAACATTTTTTTTTATGGTTTTGTGAGATATCCACGACTTGGTATTGTATCTTCACGTACTTGACTTCAACTTTCTTGTTTGTAATGCATTCTTTTAGATAATGAATCTTGTATCAATATCTTACTTCTATCATGAAAACTGGATTTTTAGCTAAAATAATGGTTGATGAGTTATCCACATAAATTTTCTTAAGTTCTCTTGTGGTATTCACAATTATTTCAATAATATTCTTAGTCACATGGAATGATAAACGCATGTTATAGTAGCTATATATTTAGCTTCACATGTTGTCAAAGTGACTATAGATTACTTATTTGAACTTTATGTCAATGTTGTGTCTCTCATGTAGAAAACAAAATCGGTAGTGCTTTTTATATCATCCATATCTCAAACCCAATTATTATCAATATAACCTACAAGTTCAAAGCTATTAGAATAATCATAGAACAAATCAAAATCAACTGTACCTTTGATATACTAAAGAATTCACTTTAATGCTTTGAAGTGTGTCATAGTTGATGTCTTCATAAATCCATTCACAAGTCTTACTCCAAAAAAAATATATGGATGAGTACATGTCAAATATCTTAAACTCTCAACTAAGCCCTTAAATGTTGTAGAGTTTATCTTCTCTTATTCATCATTCTTTGACATCTTTACTCTATATTCAACCAGAGTATTTACTTTTACACAATCCTCCATCTTGAACTTCTCGAGAACCTTCTTTGCAAACTTATCTTGATTCACAAAGATTCTATCTTTCTTTGTTTGATCTCAATCTCTAAGTAGTAGGACATGAGACCAATATTTATCATCTCAAACTCTTGAATCATTGGTTGCTTGAAGTTTCTAAACATCTTTGGATTATTTCTTGTAAAAACCAAGTCATACATATACAAATATACAATAAAAGTATCACAATTATCTTTTATCTTTACATATATATAACACATTTACGAGGATATTTTATAAATTCATTCTTTAAGTAGTAGCCATCAATGAGATTATACCAAGCCTTTGGGGCTTGCTTTAATCCATACAAGGCTTTATTTAATTTTAATATTTTGTCTTCATGTCCCTTCACTTCATAACCCATAAGTTACTCAATATAGGCCTCCTTTGTAGAAAACCATTAAGAAAGGCTGATTTGACATCCATTTGATAGATTTTTTATCTATGTTGGGTAGCAGTGATCATGATTAATTAAATGGTCTCCAGTCTAAAAAATGGATTAAATAATTCATTATAATCAATCTCATGCTTTTGACCATAACATTTTTCTTTTAACCTTGCCTTGTACCTCTCCACCTCTTATTTGGCTTTCTTCTTCTTCTTTTTTTCTAGATTCATTGACACTTATTAGTTTCTTTCCATTTAGTCTAAGAATAAATTTTCATGTTTCATTCTTCTCGATCAATATAATCTTCTAATCCATAGCAATTATCCACTTTTCACCTTTATCCACTTTTCACCTTTATGGCCTCTTCAAACACTATATGATTATATATAGCGAGGTAACAATATAATATTACATCATCATCAATACAATTAGTGACCTCCTTATCTTTCCTAGTGGACTTGGTGGAGTACTATTATTTGAGATTCTACTAAAATGAGAGAAAAAAAAAAGAAGTTGAGTTCATTGGTATTTGTGGAGGTGTAACTATAGGTTCTTGATGATCTTCATATCTTTCTTTCACTTTATCATGAATCAGTAGGAAGTCATATTTTTTACCATTATATACCTTCTAATCTCATGTTTCTTCTTCATTGAACTTGACATCTCTATTAATCATCATATTTCCTTTATTAGAGTTGTTTAGTTTGTTTCCTTTGGGCTTTTGTTCATAACCCATAAATATCATCTTTTTTATCTTGTCATCTTGTTGATTCTTACTTGATCATCTACATGCACATAATCAATGCTCTTAAAAACTTTCAAATGATAAACAATTGGCTTTCTTCCACTTCATTCTTTTCATGGAGTCATATCATTTAAGTTTTTAATAGGACACATATTTGACAAGTAAATAGTACAATCTAAGACTACGACCCAAAACTTTTTAGGCATTTTCTTAGTTTTAAGCATGTTTTTTGCCATTTGATTATACTTCTATTCTTTCTCTTCGTCATGTCATTTTGTTGTAAGGATCTAGGCACCATTAAAGGCTCTTTATACCATGATCTTCACAAAACTCATTAAAATCATTAGAACAAAATTCACCCCTTATTTGTCCTAAGTGATTTTATAGAATAACTATTTTTTTCAACTAATGCCTTAAACTTCTTAAAATAATTAAACATATTATACTTTTCTTTTAAGAAGTATACACAAGTTTTTCTACTATAATCATAAAAAAATAGAAAATACAGATTCTTACCAAACAAACATAGTTTGATAGGACCACAAACATCGACATGTATTTCTTGTAAAGATTGACTTGCTCTTGATGTAGACTCCTTCAGAAAACTCTTGCGAACTTGCTTGCCCACTAAAATCCCTCCACACAACTAATTTGGATGTATAATAGATGGTAAACCCTTCCACATTTCCTTTTATACCATTATTTTTAAGCTACTAAAGTTTACGTGTCTAGGTCTTATATATTAAAACCAAGTCCCATTCTTCACACTTGCATTTGGGTATTTAGGCATATGTCTCTATGTTTAGCAAAAACATTTTATTCTTTGTTATGACTACCTTTTAAATCATAGCTTCTTCAGTGTCAAGTAATGTCAAAGTACGATATTTTATCTTAATCTCATACCTCTTCTCCAACAATTGTCATAAGATCAATATACTGCTTTTCATTATTGGTATATAGTAGACATCACTAATAAATTAATGAATTTCATCTTTAACTCAATCAAAATCATACATTTTCTTTTAATTGCAACCTTTGAATGATCCGTAAAGGTGATATTATCTCTAATTGATTCACCAAACTCCATGAACTTGTCTTTGTCTCCACACATTACCATAATCTTTAAATTTAGCGATGAAATGTTTTAGTGGTATTTATACTATCATTACATTGATAATTAATTTACCACCGAAATCACAACGGAAATGTTTTATTGGTGAATCTTTTATCGGTAATTTTTTATCTATTGGTAATAAAAAAATATTATTACCGATGGATTTACTAACAGAAAAAAACATGCAAAAACAATTACTTCTGTATGTAATTTTGTTGGTTTTGAAAATATTAAAAAAATCCATTTTACAAAATTAAAAAAAATTACATTAATATAAATAAACACTTTATAATACTCAAAACACTTGGAAAAAAGAAGAAGAAGAAGAAGAAGAAAATCAACTCTAAAAAATTTGCAACAAATAAATAATATGAAAAAATAAATTCAACTAAAAAAATTCATATGAAAAAAATAAAGTTATGATTGCTAAAAATTTTAAAATCCTATGAATAAATTAACTGAAAATTGATCTCATATAAAAAAAAAAATCCTACAACAACATTCATACAATGCAAGTTAAGCTAAGAAGAGAAAAAAATTGTAAAGTATATTAATTAAAAAAAACTAAGAAGAAAAAAAAGGGACAAAAAGACATACCTAAGCATAGAGGAGAAGAGAAAGAGTAGAGGAGACAAGAGAAGCAAAAGAAATAAATGTTGATATTTTTTTACATATGAGGAGGAGGAGAAGGAAGAAGAAGAAGAAGAAACGAGCCTCGTCTGTTGTGAAATTAGGGATTTTATGCTTTTTATTGGGGCGTTTTATCAATAGATAATTAAATATTAATATTTTTAATTATTTTGTTAGTGATTCTGTCTGTAATATTTAATTAAATTTTTTAATTTAACCAAAAATTTTCAAAAACCATCAAATATCACCGATGAGTTTTCAATTCGTATGTGATTCTGTTTGTAATATTTAATTTAAAATTTTAATTTAATTGAAATTTTTAAAAAAACCACCTAATAACACAGATGACTTTTCAATTTATCGGTGATTTTGTGTGTAAAAAACAACAATTAATAATGCAATTGGAAAGTGAACAGTTTCAGAGCTCTTTGAAAAATGTCAATAGAATTTTTCGTTGGTAATTCACTTTATAATTGACATAATAAACACTGTTTACAGTTTACCAACAATTTGGCCAATGAATTTTACTGACGAACATATTCCCTTAGTATATACCAAGGGAATTATATTGGAAAAATAATAATTAAACAAAGAAAAAAAATAATAACGTGTCATTTATACCAATGGAATAAAGTCTATTAGTAAAATCATTATTATTTTTTTCAGAATTTATAGTATAAATATCAATAAAAATTTCTCTCAATAAATATAAAAATAGTGGTAGTGTAATATTTTATTATGATATCTTTCTATCACAGTAAAAATCTTTACTCTACCTGAAAACCTAATTCAATCAATTATGTGTATGCTATTCAACGTGAAAACCAAAACCCAAAGAGTTGCAAGTTTTTACAAAATTAGATTTTCTTCCACGAATAATTTCATCAATAGGCAAGAGTGGCCTCGAGAAATAATGAAATCACAATGGTACAGTCACATATTTTCTAGATCATAATTAACATGGCCAAAATAAACAAACTCGGGTAAGAAAAAGAATGCCTGAGATGGCCACAGCGCATGCAGCCAGCAGTAACCATTTACGTACTTTTGACAGTCTAAAGAGAGGTTTTTCGTTACTTCTGTGAACTTGTTTGAAGAATTGCATTGCATGAACATTAATTTGTTTTGAGAAACTTTATCAAAGTTTCTTGGTAAAAATACGACACGTATTTTCTTAATTTTCAATAATTATACCTTTGGCCACAAGTAGAAATAAACAAATTATATCAAGGTGCAACATTAATTTTACCACCCAGAGAGAGAACTCAAAAGTTGATATGCCAAACAAACAGATAAAAAAAAAAAATATATCGTAATAATTATAGTGAGTTCGGAGAAAAAGTTGAAGGAAAAAAACTACATTTTCTTGACCTTAATTAAGACGCTTGATGTTCAACCCTGGAAGATGCTTAGCAAGAAAGAGACTGAGGATGAACAAAGAAAAAAAAAAAGGAAGGAAGGAAAAAACAATGTACCTAAAGATCAAAACTTTGGCGCGCTTCATCAACCACCCAGAGAGAGAACTCAAAAGACCTTAAGATCGAAAGAAAACAAACCCAGTGTAAAACTTTGAAGATGGGGGCAAAGAATTTGATATGCCACTCTAATCAGTTTATTATAGAGTAGACATAAAAGAGAGAGAGAGAGAGAGAGAGAGAGAGAGAGAGGAGAGGAGAAGCATTGATAAAACCAGAGGATCAAAGGATGAAAAGAGATGAAGACAAAACCGAAAAGGACAATAAAGGAAACACGAGAGAAAACCCTAGATCTTGCACAGTGGTACAAGAACGAAACCTAATTCACACAACAAATTTTCTGACACTTTTTAAATCATTTACAGATTGTTTGGAGCATTGGTATTTGACAAGAATTCATTTCATTTCATCTATTCGAAATCAAATAATTGATCTCCATAGAGCTAGCATTTTGGTCCGGCTTGAAATCGCACCTAAAAGACTGCGATTTGATGAGAATTCATTGCTGCTACGGTTGCAAATTTTATATCCCAAGAGTCCGTGATTTCAAAAGCTCACCAAAACCTGCGATTAAGAAATTTTTCTTCACTTTTCAATTAAAAAAAACTTAGAATCCAGACAGAGACACCCATAGAATTAAGGGTTTCGTAAGAAGCCTTTCATTGGAAAAGAAACTCCAAGACCCATTAAAGTTAAGATTCTCAATGGATTCTTACATATATCTGAGCCACAGGCACAATAAACCACCACAGACCCATCAATAGCTGCTTTTTTTCTTGCCTAACCACCATCATGACCACTACAAAAAAGAAGAAGAAGCAACGCCACCAGCTTGGCACGAATCACTAACAACTCACCACTTTTCAATTACCACCCATGAAAACCTAAGAAATATGACAAGAGAAGCAAACAAATCTTAAAAGAAAGTAGGCATAATAAAGCAAAATAAAAATAAGGGGTTACGATGATTGCAAACCAAAACAATGTTGGTTTTGAGAACGAGTGTTTGGTGCTTTTTATCTTTGTATACATTTTCTTATATGAATAGAAAAATATTGCTTTGTTTCTAAAATTTTAATTGAAAAATTCTTAATTACTATGGTCTATAGGTAAGTCTCTGCCTTTTGAATTAGGAATTTCTGATTGAAGAAAAAAATAATCTAAGTTAATATAAACATGGTAATTTTTTATTTTTTTATCGTAATTTAGTTTTAACATTTAAATCGATATGTAAATTATAATTTTTTAGAATATAAAAGAAAATTGTTTCCATGTTCAAAGCATATATAGAAAGTTTAAGGTAATTTTATTCAATTTTATTCTTAATTAAATTAAGAGATTTATTAAATTTTGAAAATTTAATTTTATCTATAAAAGAAAAGCAAGAAAATTGGGGTGTTTTTTATTTTGTATTATGTTTGCTAAATTATGTAAGTATTTTTCTAAACAAGTAAAAAAGATTAGTTGTCAGTATTCATTTCAATCAATTAATTACAAAAACTTGAGTCTTGATTCACTACTAGAAAATTATCAAATAGCAATAAAATTATTGAAAATAGATATTTTTTCAATAATATTCACTAAAAATAGTAATGAAAAATATTCGTTGGACATTACCAATACCATTAGCGATGTAATATATTTTGTCGATAATTACTGATAGAATTGCTGACAAAATAAAAATAATTAAAAAATCAAGAGATATTTTATCAATGATTATGTTGTTAACATGATACATCATTATTGGCCGATGAAATTATCAAGAGAAATATTTCATCACCAGTTTTCATAAAAAATTTCATCGATAAATTTAAAAGTGTTCTAACTGATAACAATCTCATCCCTAATTTCTTCTTCTTCTTCCACTTTTTTTTTCTTTAATTATAGAAAACAATAGCCCTTTCCTCTTTTTTCCACAAATCCAGGTTAATTTCATCCTTACAAATTCAGCTATCCCAACACTCAACAATGTCAACATCATTGTCTTTGTTCAGTTTTTTCTAAATATTCCCTACTCCAAGTAAACAAACTTACCCCATTTATATTTTAAGTTAATTTCTTAATATTTTTTATATTATTTAAAGTTTTCTTTTATATTTATGTGTTTTACAACATTTTCATAGAGAATTTTTTAATATTAAAGTATGATTTATGTGTTAGGTTTTGTTTGGGTTTTGAGAAAAAATAAATTTACTGGTAATTTGATGAAATTAAGTTTGATTTTTTAAATTAGATGTGTTATACTAGAAGAAATGATAGGTTATTTAATGGGTACCAATCATATTTTGTCAATTTTATTATTACTAAGTTGAAAAAATTAGAAAAAAAATTATTTTTTATAGAATTGATAACAATTAAATGATATTAGTTTAGATTGAATAAGTTTAAATTAAAGAAATGATAGATAATCAGTTGGGTACTAATTACTTATTGTTAATTTGAGTTATTTAATTCACATTTTAACTAGTTAGATGTTGGTTACAAATGATAATTGATTATTAGATGTTGAATTCATTTTAATTATCAAAATTGAATTTTGAATTGATGGTTACATTATTAATAAATAGTGTCATCAATATTCTATATAGATTTTATAAGTAATGGATGATTGTTCTTGGATGTATCGAGATTTACCACAAAAGTTGTATAAGAAAGATTATTGTAAAATAATTGAGGGTTTTATTAATTTCATACTTTCAAGTTTAAAGAATATTAGTGAAAGTGAAATTAGATATCCATATGTTAACTCTAAAACTAAAAAGTTTCACCAATCAAATGTTATAATGACGCATCTTTTAAAAAGAGTTTATAAAGAAATACATATATTAGTTTGCATACATAGAACTCTATGTTTCTTATGAGACCATATTAGTAAGGATTATTGACTCAACATCTAGATTTAACAAGATACATATAGTTATAGATAATAATAGTAATCATTATAAGAGTAGAGTGATTGATGCAATTTTAATGAATCATGGTTATTCAGATGAAGGTTTGCATGTAAATAAACAATTAAAAGTAAATGCAACTAGGCTTTTTAAACTCTCAAAAAAAAATATATGATGAACTATTGTAAGATAGGTGTACTCATCAATCACATTAAATTGTCGACCATTATATAAGTACATACCATCAAGTTAGATTATGAGTTAAATGTACTGATTATAATAACATCATTGAATTGGCAAAAAGAATTTACTTGAAGGAAATAAACTGAAAGAAAACTTTTATGTCGCAAAATCTATGATGAAAGCCTTGATCTATAATACAAAAAAAATTAATATGTGCCTAAACTTTAACATGTAATATGATGAAAATACAAATTTAACTAAGTGTAAAGCATATAAGTATGCTTGGTATAAACTCAATATTAGTAAAGAAAGCATATTTATCATATACATAAAATAAAGATATTTCTTAATCACTCATTGGCTACAAAGTTTATTTATGTCTCTAAAAACAATCAAACACATGTTATGACATCATTTACATGGTATGACAGATGAAGTCATGGCTCATCCTTTTAATAGTGAATCTTGAAAGCAATTTAATAGGGTAGATCCTCAGTTTTCAATGAAACCATAGAATATACATATTGGTTTGTGTACCGATAGGTTCAATCTATTTGGGTTTTTTTTGTGCCTATTCTTATTAGTCGATCATACTAACAATTGACAACTTACTCTTAGGGATGTGTTTAAGGTCATAATTCATATACTTGGTCCTTACAGTCTAAGTAAGAATATAGGTGTTTATCTTTAATCATTGATTGATGAGTTGAATTAGTTATAATCATTCAAGGTTTTAACAAATAATGTCTAAAAAAACAAAAGTCTCAAATGAAGACAACTTTGATGTGAATTATAAATAATTTTCTTGTATATGTAATAGTTTTAGGATGGAGCATACATGGAAAATTAGCTAGCCCATACTGTATGGAAAAACAATAAGGTATTCATCTTAATAAATGGTGGTAAAGCTTTTTCTTTTTTATGGTCATCAGAGATTTTTACCAAGTCATCATCAATATAGAAACAACATAAATGACTCTTGAAATATAAAATAAAAAGGTTGCATCGTTAGTATTGTCAAGTTAAAAACTGTATAATGTAGTTTTGCAGTATAAAGACCTTGTATTTAGCTTTCAGCTTGGTAAGCAAAAATTTTATGATTTTAGTGTGACCTATAATTGTGTAAAATATAGAGTATTTTTTATAAGCTTTCTTATTGGAAAACTAATATCATCCACCATAATTTGAATATCATGCATATCAAGAAGGTGTTTGAAAATATTTTTAACATGGTCATTGACATCAAAAAGAAAACAAAAGACAATATAAAAACTTGAATGAATATAGCTTTGTTTTGTGACTGTTAGAACATGGAGTTGCTTAATGATGGAGTACGAGTCACAAAGCCCAAAACTATATTTGCTTTTGATAAAAAGCATAGTTTCTTGTCTATGAATGACTTAAGATTTTGTGATTTTCTAATGAATATGCTTTGAACATAAATAAATTGGTGAATTTGAAGGAATATAAATTTTATGAAATGAAGAGTCATGACTGCTATGTATTCATGCAAATATTCATTTTAATTGCTTATAAGGATTTGTTCTGAAAATGGATAGGGAATGCACTCATAAATATTAGTTATTTTTTAGAGATATTTCCTAAAGCAAAACATGTTTCCAACACATTAAACATCTTGAAATGAACATCATTAAGATAATATGCAAACTTGAAATGATCTTATCTCCTTTCTTCTTCGATTCAATGGAGCATATACCTATATATTTAGCATATAAAGTAAAAGTTGGAGGGCTTATGTAGTATATATAGATGTATCTATCCGAAAGGTTAAGGATTATATCATCGTAAATGTTTATATATATCTATTCAAAATGTTAAGGATTGCATCATCATAAGTGTTTGTTGTGTTTTTTATAAACATTTGGTCATTCAACCTATATTTACTTCCATATAGGTGTTTGTTTAACCTTAAGAAAAAAAATATTAAATACAAGGTGCATGTTGAAGCTTTGACATGAAAGACTTTATTAATGAAGACATTTCAACAATTATCTCATATTGTTTTGAGCCTCATATGAAAAAAAAAAAAATCAATAGTGTTCCAAGATATAATGATAGTGGCGAAGTACCTTTGAGAGAGAATTTATCAATATTTTTCCATCCTAGATGACCATTGTCCAATAATGCAATTTCAAGAAGATATTTAATAGACATTGAATTCAAACAAGCATAGAATTATATGTTATTTAACTCTAATGAATTGATATATTTTGATTAGTAACTTAATTTTATGATTTTATAGTGTTAAATCATTTTATTTTTTATTCTCATATAGGTTAAAATCTCAGTAACTTCCTTCTCGGCAAAATCATTAGTTTTTGTTATCCCAAAATTTTTATCTTATTGAATCTCAATTTTTTTAAGTATAGGATGAATAATATTTCACATGGTTTAAAACTCAAGTACATAATAATATATAGATCAAATAAGATTACATTGACTTAATTTTTTTCATTAATCATTAATGGTTGTTATCTTTAACCATGTGTACAACATGGAAATCAATGTTAATAGTTTGACATCATTACTTAAAGGTCACGAAAGAAATATGTAGTGTTTAAAATCACTATTTTTGAATCGAGTTATAAAACTATGGTTGAAACCACCATGCATTATGGATTTAAATTACGACTTTTTTTGACATTATCATTCAATTCTTTCTTTATTCGTGCTTTGAAATTGTGTATTCTTGAAATTAGACTTTGAGATTTATTTTGTTTTACTTTTTATGTGTTGATGTTGTTTATGGGGATTGTTTTTAATTTTGATTGATGCTCGATTTTATAAACTAGATTTCAATTTAATTTATAACAATTAAAGATTTAGAGACACGAGTTAAAAATGTTACAAAACTTTATGCTATTTTTTGGTCAAACCAAGGACTAAGATGAAATAAATAGAAAGAATGAATGACACTTGTAATATACATCTCAACATGTAAGTGAAGCCATCATGATGCGATGGCACATAAACCTTCTTCCATGCTCCAAAGGTGGATTTTCATGGTACCGTTAGAATTGTTTTGGTGGAGGCTTTATTATAAGGTGGCGCGTGGTACTTCTGAAACCTCGGTATGGCTTTGATAAATTTTTTTTCTTTTTTTTCTTCCCTTTTTTCTTTTTCCTTTCATTGATTTTCATGTAATTCCCTCTCTAGAATTGCAAACTGAACTATAATTTTTTTCTTATTAAATTTGCTCATTATTTTTTTATTTTTTTCCTCAATATCTTCCTTAACCATTGGGTTAATTGGGGATTAGGTTTTGTAATTTTTTTATTTGCTTTCTATGAAATAGTTCTAGTTTCGTAAGCTTAGTCACATATTTGAGAAGTTAACTCAGGTAAGCTTGGTTTCTTTTTTTTTTATCTTTCTTTAAAATTAATTTATTTTTTAATTTCATCCTTGAACATTCAGTTGATTGGAAATTAGACTATGTGATTTTTTTTACAAGATTATCTCGGTCTCATGATCAGGGTCACAAGTTTGAAATATTAACCGAGGTGAACTTTGTTGTTTCTTTATACTCCTTTTTTTATATTCATATTTTTTTAATTACATCCTTTAATATTTAGTTTGTTAAAAGTTGGCTTTGTAATTTTTTTATTTGTTTTCTAATAGGTTATTCATATCTTATGATTAGGGTCGCGGGTTTGACAAGTTAACTTATATTGAATTGGGTTCATGTTATTTTTTAAAAATTAAATTTATTTCTCAATTTCATCCTTCAGTACTAGATTGATTTAAAATTAGGCTTTGTAAGTTTTTCAATTTATTTTCTACAAAGTTATTTCATTCTCATGACTCAGATTAAAGGTTTGGTAGGTTTACACAAGTTGAATTGAGTGTTTTTTTAATTATATTTTTTTATTCTTCAATATTTGCATTGATTAAGAATTAAATTTCATAATTTGATTTAATTTTATTTCTATTAATTTATCGTAATCTCATACCTCAATTCTTGAATATTTTAGGTTAATTAGAAATAACTCAAGTCAATCTAATATATTATAATTTTAATATTTTTTTTTTTAAATGTTGTTTGATAAATCACCTCTAAATATTTTTAAAAAAAATATCATCAAATATACATTAAATCTTAATTTCATAATTAAAACTGTTTCTCTAGGTAATAACTTGATTTTTTTTTTCTTTTAAAAAAATTAGTTCTAACCACGATGTAATGCATGCCATGCCGGTAACGATGTAGTCACTTTTCTAAAAATAAAGTCACAGATCCAATGGGCTAAATTTGAAGTAGATTTAGCTTATCGAGAGACCCGACTTCTCCAGCCCAGACCCGAAACCCAAATTATGTTTCATACTATCATTCACTTTATCAATTCGAAAGAGCAAACACGAGGAAGCTTCTCTTTTGTTCTCTTGAGAGTGTCTGCAAGGGGAAACGAAAAAAAAAAAAAAAACGATCG
>NW_011500093.1:69909-89789 GCF_000495115.2 Populus euphratica
ATTTTCATCTGATTGTGAATTCTACATTGCTTGATGAAGGTGGGCAAGACCAATTCTCATAGAAATGGGAAATTCGATGACAACAAAGCATTGGCTCAGCTTGGCTTCCAGGTAAACCAAGATGACCTTCTCTCACAAACTGTACCATAACCATATTTGAATGTCACTAACTTGTATTTCGCTTATGCAGATTGGGGATTACTTGGATGTGGCTATTTTTTAGAGGCTCTATTATGTCAAATTGAGGTAATTAGGTTGCACATTATTTTTTTTTTCTTTTTTCAGTAGGCTTGAGGTGCATGGGATGAGCAGCAGGACCTGAGATCCTCTTATTTTGTATTATCAGAAAGGGATGGATAGACAGTGGAGTAATAATTATCGTATGCAAAGAGCTTCAACATTTTTGGTTGGACAAGATGGTATGTAGGGTAATCTGAAGAATAAATGACAGAATTTGTGCTCTGCATCACATCTACATCTTATTCTGCCATGTTCGGAGGTACTCCAAGTGTTTAGGCTTTAGAGATCTGTGAATCTACCAGGAATGAGGTTTTAGTTCATTTTCTTTTTTTCCCTGGTTTTAATTCCACTGTGTTCTGGATTTAATTTTGGCATAAACGATTGGATCTGCTTGAAGGTCAATAATTACACCTCAGAATGGCTACCCTGTCCAGAATCCTACAGGCTTACCAGCTAGAAAAATGCTTTAGAGATTGAAAATGATGTGTTGTTAATGAGCTTGCTCTACTTTACATGCCGAGAATTATTTGTATGATATTTGCTCTTGACTAAAAATTTGTCCAACGATTGGGCAGCTGATGCCTGGTGTCCGGTTACGCAGTCTTTTAAAATCCAGGTGCCTGTGAAGGCTAGCTATTTATGCATGATATTCAATGTAAGTCGTTATCATCGTGCATAATCTGGAAGTTCAAGATATTTTATGATTTTTGAAAAGTAGATTGTTTTTAAGGTCTTGTTTGCTAGTAAGTGTTTTTCTATAAAGTACTTTCCTAGCTCATTCATGTTTGATTATATTATGAAAAACTGGTTGCTGAAGTTTCCTGTTTTAAGAAAATCAAGAAAATAATAACTTTTAGATGGAGAAAAGTGTTTTTCAATTTAAAAAAGCGGAAAATATTTTTAATAAAAGATTTAAAAACTAAAATGGTACAACTATTTATTATTTTTATATATAAAAACAATAATATATTAATAAAATTTTGAAAATATAATATTATTAAAAAAAAATTACTAATATATTTATATAGGAAATAATATATTAGGACATGTTAATACACATGTATATTAATTTGATATATTATTACCTATAATACTTTAATTTAGATACTAATGCTAAAAAATACATTTGAATATAAAATATGTTACATTATACAATAATTATATATTTTAAATCATATAAATTGTGTTATAAAATCAGGATATCATGGAAAACAAATTTATTATCAATGTTCTTAAAACAATAAATTGTTTTTATAAAAATAAAAACTGTACTTTTTAAAACAAGATAGTAACTCAAAAATGTGTTATTTCTCAACTTATTTTATATGAAGTTTATAAAATGATTTTTATCTTATTTTTTATTTAAACATTAGAAAATAATTTATTTTCTCATAATTTATTTTTTATGATATTGTCAAATATCAAAATATAATTTATTTTTCAGCAATTTTAAAAATACTTTTCAAAATAAAATGAATTTTTCACGGACATCCAAAAATTTGTTTGTAAGTGTGGTTGCGGTTGTTTTTCAAATAACTTTTAATGTCAAAATATATATTAATAATATTTTTTTTATTTTTAAAAAATTATTTTTGATATCAACATATCATAATAATTTAAAAATATTAAAAATATATTAATTTAAAATTAATAAAAAAATAAAAAATAATTTTTTAAAAAAACATTTTTTTAAACCCATACAATAAGAGTCTAAGTTAAAGAAAACAATTATTGCAGCAGCAGCGTTTATTTCAAAAATCATTTTTTATCCATTAACAAAATGTGGTTTTATCGATCATTATTATTCATTCAATGGCATTCTTGAAGTTTTGGATTGTTTGGAAGGACAGTCATTAAATGGGATTTTTTATTTGTTGCTATATTTTGTGTTTATATTTAAATCTTTGGTTTTTTTTTTTTGTAGCGATTATATTTAAATGATGTTTTATTTAATTTACGTTTGAGAGAGAAGATAATTGATGAGAGAGGATGCCTTTTCTGACAATGAAAATTGATATATTGACATTCATGTGTTTAGAATGGCAGTGGTTAACTCCAACATGGTAAAAAAAAAAAAAAGAAGCGTGCATGGGCTTAGAGTTGCGACCACTCGATTTGTTTTTTTTTTTTTAATTATTATTATTATTCTAACTTTTGGTTTCTCTTGGAATTAATCATTACTTTTCGTGTAAGATTGATTAGAGAATTTTGGTACTATTATATGTATTTTATTTTATGAAAATATGATTTTCCTTCAATGGAATAAGGGCTTGGGATTTGATGATATAAGAAAATTATCGTCATGCAATCGACAAGTGTGTGCGTCTCTCTAAATAGAGAGATTATGGCCAACCCATTGCCCAACAATTTAATTATTCAACTATTATTTTTTTTAAAAAAATATTTTGAGCTTATGATTCTTTTTATTTGGTTTTGAATTTAATAAAATAAAATGTTAGAGCACATAAATATTTTATTAATTACAAGTGAGAAAAAAACTCATTATTTTTTTCTTAGACCTTTTATAAAAAATATTTTTTTTTTAATTTCATCCTTTCATTAAAAATTTATTTTTATTTTTATATTAATTTTGATTTGTATTCTTTTAATTTTTGATACCTTTGCAAAATTGAATTTACCTTTTAATTTACCATTTAATCAAATATAAAATTTATTTTTTGTTACAATTTTGATCCTCATTACTTTAATTGATATTTTTTTGAATTCTTTTGTATAATTAAAATTTCTTTTTTCAATGTTATCTTTTAATATTTAATTAATCTAGAATTGGATTTCATAGTTATTGGTTCTTATCTTTAAATATTGACTATTTTATAATAAAATTAGTATATATACATTCGTGTTTCTTGATATATTATTTTTGTCCATTACAGTATATTCATGGCCTTTTATTTTAGAACTCAATCCAAGATTAGGCTATCAATTATTGGCCCATCTCATTGAATGTTGAATATTGAATAATATAATTGGTAGTTGTATATTTGTGTTTCACAATATATTATTTTGGTATTTCTATTCACTGTGGTATGTTGGTTGTGTGTGTATCTAGAATTAGATGATAAGTGCTCTCAACTTCAATCATTAATAATTTATCAAATATTTGAATTGGCAAATACATATTTATATCAAATCCAATATATGTCTTTTATCAAAGTGAGGATTAGACTATTTTTATGCCTAAATCCAAAATCACTCTTTAATATAAATTTAAAATAAAAATTTTAGATTTAGGTAATCTCCAAAAATAAGAAACACATGTCATTTTAAAATAAATAATAATACAAACTTATCTCATGGAAGATAAATAAAATGATAATATTTTTCATATTACATAACTAACTCCTTCTCCAACCCTTTATCTAGAGCTTTTAAAACATCATGCTTATACTTAAAAGCAAAGCTAAATGATCAACCATTTCTCATTGGTGTTAAAAAAAAATATAACCAATTAGATAAAGGATAAGAAAAAATCTAGATTACTTCTAGAGTAATTACTAATATTTATTCTAAATAAGCATAAAAATAAAAGAAAAGGTAAAAAAATTATGATAGATGGGATATGATCTATCATAATTTTTTTTATTATTTATATAAAATTAAACATTAAAAATTATTTTAAGAGCACTCTAATTTTTTTTCAAAAAAACAGTACTGTTAGCGTCGGTGTTGGGTCCCAGCGTTAGAAGAAGGAAGATCCGGCATGCCGATGAAAAAACGACATCGTAGTCCCAACGCACTCTTACTACTACTATTATTATTATTTAATCTTTCTCAACAAGAGGGGAGAGAAGAAGAAAATAAAATAATTACAGAGCCTCCTCCTCCGCGTCAAGAAACGAAAATTAGATTAGATACCCAGCGAACAGAAAGAAATCTAAAGCTCTCCCTCTGCTCTTCCTCATGTACTGATAATTTCCTTTTTAATAGAAACAATAAAATTCACTTCACATTTTCCTGAATAATAATAATAGTATCAAATCACTGCATTTCCCTTTAACGACACGCTTTCTCTTTCTCTTTCCTTTTTATGTGTTTTTTCTTCTTTTTTTAGGTTTTGATAGGAGGCAATGGCGTTGAAGCGGGGATTTTCAATTTCCGGCTTGAACAAGAACCGACGTGGTGGATCTAGATTGCCGATTGTAGTCGTGATATTCTTCTGCGTTTTGTCTCCGTTGATGTTCTTTGTCGGTCGAGGACTCTATAAAACAAGCTCTTCTACTGGTTAGTTTACCAGATCTTTATTTTATTTCTTAATTTTTTATGAAATATTATTTTTAGTTTTATTGCTAATAAAAATAAAAATAAAAATTCCAATTCCAATTCCAGTTATGAATACTTTTTAGGTACTTTAGTGGCAATGAGTTAATAGCTAGTGTGCTTTATTAATTAAGCTTTGGCTTCGGTGCTTTGTATTCATTAATGTTGCTATGCAGATCAAAATTTGAATGCAGTTGGTTCTGGTAAGCAGGTAGATACTGTTCTCCTATCTTTATCGTTATTTTTAGATATGATGATCTGTTTGTTTGTGTCACATTGTGTAAATCTAAAAAAAAGCTGGTGGTTGGTTTGGTGTAGCATTTGAATTGGAGAGAACGGCTGGCCTTGCAACATGTGAAATCGATTTTCTCAGAAGAGGTAAGTACAGATTGCTCATATTTTAATTGGAAATTTCGTGTATTTTAATTCACCACATATATGTGATGGTTGATAGGTTTTTGTTTTACTTTTCAATCACATGATGTGCTAATTAGAGCAATCTCTTTTTAGGTCATTGATGTTATCAGATCCAGCACAGCTGATTTGGGACCTTTGAGTCTTGATTCTTTTAGAAAAAACAATTTGTCTGCCTCGTGGAAAGTTATTGGCGTAGATACTTCAGTCAAGGATAATGCTGCTTCTGAGGTGAGGATGACTCATGACTGTCATGCTTTGGTTGAATCTCTTGATAAACACTATGTTGTGTGCACCATTTTTTGCAAGTCTTATGTCAACTTGTGATTGCTGATTATTTGTAAGTTTGGATTTTCATTACTTTTTCAAAGCCAAACCAAACAGCTACAGTGGTCAAGCAGGAAGCACCTAAGGGAAAAGATGACAACATTTCTGGTAGATACGATTCTCTAACCAGATATTTTCATATGGTTCTTGCTTAAGTGCTAATCTGGTCTTCTTCTGTCTGTCCCCTGCAGATGATGATTCTCAATCTGGTGACACACCTGCAAAACTAGCTCGTAGGGTAATTATCTTTCTTGGATGCATTATCCGGTTACTATGGTTCCTTTCCTCACTTGCCTTAAGATCCATAGCCCTGAACTAGGAAAATATTGGAGTTATCAAATTATTGTTTAGTTTCTGAGCTGTAAATTTTGTTTCCCTTGAGAGTTTATGCAGCAATTGAGGGAGAAACGACGTGAAAAGCGTGCTGCGGAGTTATTGCGCCAAGATGATGAAGCGATTGCAAGGCTTGAAAGTGCCATCATTGAACGCTCAAAATTAGTTGATGGTGCCGTTTTGGGCAAATACAGTATATGGAGGAAAGAAATGGATAGTGAGAACTCTGATTCAACAGTACGCTTAATGCGCGATCAGATGATAATGGCAAGGGTGTATTTGAGTATTGCAAAGATGAAAAGCAAGCTTAACTTGCTACAGGAACTTCAGACTCGGATCAAAGAGAGTCAGCGTGTCCTAGGAGATTCTTCGGCTGATTCTGATCTACATCCGAGGTAGAACAGTATTGGTTGTCACTGTCCTTTATTGTGCTTTATAATCTACAGCTCTTTCTTCTTTTATGTTGATGGTTATGACAGTCTCTTAAAAAGGATATTGTGTTTATGCTTGATTTATGTTTAGTGCGCCTGAGAAGATAAAAGCTATGGGCCAAGTCCTGTCAAAAGCAAGAGAGCAATTGTATGACTGCAAGTTAGTCACCGGAAAGCTGAGAGCAATGCTTCAAACTGCAGATGAACAAGTTAGGAGCTTAAAAAAACAGAGCACATTCCTTAGTCAGTTGGCTGCCAAAACAGTTCCAAATGGAATCCATTGCTTGTCTATGCGCTTAACGATTGATTACTATCTCCTTCCTCTTGAGAAGAGAAAGTTTCCTAGAAGTGAGAATTTGGAAAATCCAAATCTTTACCATTACGCGCTCTTCTCTGACAATGTCTTGGCTGCATCAGTTGTTGTCAACTCAACCATCATGAATGCCAAGGTGATGCAGACAATTTTTATTTTGTGAGATTGACACTGTTCATTTCCCAAAATTGAAAAACAATCAAATCATTCTCGGCTATTTTTCCTCTTATGAATTTATTCCTCTACTAACTTTTTTTCCCGAAGAAATTCTTAGTTCAAACTCTATTCATTTCTGAGATTTGGATGCAAGCTGCTTATTCCGCTAATATGCTTCTTGGTTGCACCTACAGGATTCTTCCAAACATGGCTTTCATCTTGTTACTGATAAACTTAACTTTGGAGCGATGAATATGTGGTTTCTACTGAATCCTCCTGGAAAAGCTACTATCCATGTTGAAAATGTAGATGAATTCAAGTGGCTTAATTCCTCCTACTGCCCAGTTCTGCGTCAGCTTGAATCTGCTGCAATGAAAGAGTATTACTTCAAAGCAAATCATCCAACTTCTCTCTCATCTGGCTCTTCAAATCTGAAGTATCGGAACCCTAAGTATCTTTCAATGCTTAACCATTTGAGGTTCTATCTCCCAGAAGTCTATCCCAAGTTGGATAAGATCCTGTTTCTTGATGATGACATTGTTGTGCAGAAGGATTTAACTAAATTGTGGTCAGTGGATCTACATGGAAAAGTGAATGGTGCAGTGGAAACCTGTGGTGAAAGTTTTCACCGGTTTGACAAGTACCTTAACTTTTCAAATCCTCATATTGCCAGAAACTTTGATCCAAACGCTTGTGGGTGGGCATATGGGATGAATATTTTTGATCTTAAGGTGTGGAAAAAGAAGGATATTACAGGAATATACCACAAGTGGCAAAACATGGTAAGTTGTTGAAACCCTAGTTTTTTTCATGCTTTGTTGTGCTCTAACTACACATGTTTTTGTTCATAACATTCTTAAAATTAGTTGTGGAGAAATTTGTCTATTTAAAACCTGCATTTCATATTTTTGGCACTGCTTTACGTAATTATATTTTCAACCAAAAGTGGTTAAAAAAGATGTTTTTATTTTTCGTCTTCAATCATCGAAGTAGTAATCATCGAAGTAGTGGCATGTGGGTACAGTTACTGTTTGAATGGACTAAAAGGTGAACATGCTCTGTTTTAGATAATTGAGAAGTAACTGCCGTGTGATATAGTATTCTGATTTCCGTTTTTGATTTTTTTGAATTTCAGAATGAAGATAGGGAGCTATGGAAACTTGGGACGTTGCCTCCAGGGCTGATTACATTTTATAATTTGACAAATCCTCTTGAGAAGACATGGCATGTGCTTGGATTGGGTTATAATCCAAGCATTGATAGGTCAGAAATTGAAAGTGCAGCTGTTGTCCACTATAACGGTAACATGAAGCCTTGGCTGGAGTTAGCAATGACTAAATACCGACCATATTGGACCAAGTACATCAAGTATGATCATCCATACCTTCGAAGCTGCAACCTAAGCGAGTGAGCTTATAAAATGCCATGAAGGTACAGCCAGGTTCTCTCACCCCCCTCCATCTCTGTAGTTGAAGGAACAGTTAATTGAAATAGCTCAAGAGGAATGTGGTTGAATTTTCTGTGCTGCATTTCCTTCTTCTATCCCTGATTGATTATTCTTTTCTAGTAATTCATTAAATTTGTAAAGCTCTATGTGCTTTTGATCTGTAAAGAGAACCCTTCACAGGGCACTAATTCTCTGTCTCTCGTTCTGTGTTTCTTCGTGGCTTTGTTTAATTTGGACAGGAGTAGTAACCATCATACAAATGTGAATTTTCTTTATTCTGTTAACAATGGCTAATTTTTGTGTTGGGTTTTCCTTTCAATAACTCTTGAATTTACTGTTAATTTGTGCCCAAATGGCTCGAGAAAGAAGCAAATTGGTCGAGTATAACCTGATTGCTTTGAAGTGATACAGTTTCTTCTTCACATGCTTTCTTGCAGCGACATAGATCGACTTAGACTGATTTCTCATTTCTTACTGGCACAAGGGCATGATTGAAACTCAGGGTTAGTGGATTCCTATTGGTTTGATTTTTAAAGTTCAATGTCAAGTATGAAAAAGGTTCTCGTAGCTCGAGTGGATATTTTCCTGATCATGGATGGTGTTGAGATGAAAGATAAAGATGCGAGGAGTATTAAGAACAAAATTACATTGTTATTGGCTGGCTGGCTGGCGGGCGTGCGTATGTATTGAGAAAACCAGGTTTTACTCGGTGATGAAGGGGTATTTTAGGCCAGTTCTTGAATATTTAACTTCTGTTTAATTTTCATTTCACTTTCGTTCTTCTCCTCAAACGTGAGGATGTGAAATATCTCCGTGTCTTTTGAAGGAAACGTGAAATGATGGAGAAGAACGAAGGTGAAATGAAAATGGTATATGGTAGAATGCAGTGGGACAATACCAAGCTCTTCTCTTTCTCAAATAGGGATGGCAGTGGGCTGGGTCTGCTGTTGTCCTCCCCTCTGCTCTTGGTTAGATATGGGATGGCAACTTTTATTTTATATAAAAATAAAAATAACAAGAGTAATATTAAATTAGTTAGGGTTGGATATGGGTTGAAAAGCAAGTACAGCCTCCAGGCTGAGGCCGATGTATCGTTCTCACCTTGTATAATAGCCAGGTCACGAGGAATAAGAAACTGGTGGAGATATTTTTTTTTTAAATTCTTTTAGGGAAAATTATACTTTAATTAATATTTTTTGATTTTATAATTTTAAATATTTTATATCCTCACTCTAATGGGTCAAATAAAAGTTAATAAAAAAATTAGATTAATAACAAAATTGTTATTATATTATATTTAATGATTAAAGAGCTTTTATATTAAATATAAAAAAAAAAACTCTAGCCACAGTCTCTAACTCATTTTCAGCTAAAATAAATTAGTTGATCTCACCTGAAATAATGATATTTATAATAATTTCATATATTTTAAATCAAGTTTGATTTTTTTTAAACTTGCTGGATTAAGTTAAACTTGATTGAGCTCGTATTAAATTTGGTTTAACTCCTCCTAGACTCACTTTAATAGAACAACTCGGTGTTTTTCTTCTTTTTATTTTTTTTCTCTTTAATTTATTATTATTATTATTATTCATGTCCTATTTTATATGTCAAGAAGAAAGTCATGATATATAAACTACACCTCATTTATGCTTTACCTACACTATTTAGCTACAACTATTTAGCTACAACGTAAAGCATATATAAAGAGTTATGCTTCTCTTAATCATCTATAATTCATAATAAACTAGTTTTTGATATTTATTTTTTGAGGGTAAGCTATATAAACAAGGTAAAATGAAGAAGAAGAGGTGGAATATTCTCATTCACAACTATGTATTTGTAGTTACTTTCTTTACATTTTTCTTATATATAACAAAACACTCTTTAAATACTACATTGATTTAGCCATCAAAGTGTTATTTTGTAGATAAAACCCATATCTCTGGCCCAATATTACCCGCAAAGAGAGCTCAGATCTAAATGACGTCTTTTTGAGTATTGGTTTCCATACTATATTACATATCAAAATATATAGTAGCTGAAATAATTAATGAATAATTGGGTTTTGTTATTTACAGAAAGGAAGAGAGGAAAGCAAAAAGACCAATGAAGGGAAAAGGGAAAACAGAAAGGAAGAGAGGAAAGCACAAAGACCAATGAAGGGAAAAAGGAAAGAGAGGGAGAGGTAAGAAATAACAGGGTTTGGTTAACAATCTAAAAATTAGGCTTGGTTATTTACAAGAAAAGAAACAATTTTAAATATAAGTCGAGGTTAAAATTTCTAGGGATTTTTAAGAGATAAACTTGAATCTTTGATCCAATTTCATATATAATATATAAGAAGGTAATTTGGGTGTTTCATTCAATCTGAATAATTGGGTTAATCAAGAATATAAACTGTAATTCTTGAAAGAATAAGTACAAAGTGAAAGAATGACTAAACTACAAGAAATAAAGTATAATTATCCTTAATTTTATAATATTAACATTACAAGTGGCAAAGCATAATAGGCAAGTAAATTTTTGGCCAAGGAGAAAAAATTAGCATGTTTTTTCAAACAATAAACTAGTCCTGTACTTGTGCTAGACTGCAAGTAAGATTTGAAATCAATTTCTAAAATAAAGGAAGGAAGCGCCTAAGTTATGGATGCATTTCCAGGTTTCATGGCGTTTTTGTTTTAATTGAGAAACAAAAAGATATTGTTTATACTTAATAAAATAAATTATAAAAATAAATGAACTGATAAATGAGAAAATAGTTGTTAACCCCAATTAAATGCTAATCTTTCTAGTAAAAGAAAAAAAAAAATAGATGCACATACAAATATTTTTTTTATTGACTTTTCTTTTTCTTTTATATATTTTCATTTATTTTATTTTGGAGATAATTATTCTTGAAACACTTTTTTTTTATAGATGCATCATATAGATACAACTTGTTTATATAAAAATAAAAAAGGAAAAAAATATAGAAAAATTATAATAATCTCTTCCAAGCATTATGAAATTTAAGAAACAGTTGCAAACATTAATTTCTATTTAGAAAAATTAAACTAAATAATTTTTTAAAAAAAGAGAGTATTAATTATTATTTTAAAATAAAAAATAAAAAATAATGATAAGACGTCGCTGCCCCATGCATATGGCCAACCATAAAAGGCCCGTGCTTTATTTTTTACTTCTTCTAAATGGGTGACAGGCGTTAAGCTATGGTATATGACGTGTTTCCTCCCAAATAATTAAACATGCTATTGTAGCATAGAAGGATGAGATTGCAAAGAATTAAAGTTTAACGATCAAAAATTGAAAAAACTTATGAACTATTCACACGAATAACGCAGTCAAACAAAGCACCTAAAAGTCTTGATGCAAGAACAACACTATTGTTTTTTCACATGGCATATCGGAGCAATTTTATTTTATTTTTTTATTATTTCAAGTTGGGCTTTAACTTGGTATGTAAAGTGTAATATATATATATATATAGTTGCAAAGGTTTTAGGTAATTTAATTTTTTCTTTTACCAAATTAAATCATGGTAACTTCATATATGCCATGGAAGAGAAATCATGGTCTTCTTCATGAATCGTTTCAAAAGCTGAGTACGTGCGGTGTTGTACCGAGAGGCATCAAGAATCACAGATCAACTTGTGACCGAAGCCCAAAAATAATTAATGTCTTAATTATAGTGAAAACAAGTAGTTAAAAAATAAATTAATGTCAAAGGCATCAGATACCTGAAGGTTTAACTGTCATAATATTCTGATTCTATATCTTGCACAAACAGCCTTTTTAATTCAATTCCATTAAACCTAAGTAATTCCTTTTCTCCTGCATCTTCCAATTATCCAATATCGAAGTTGGCATCTTTTCTCTGCTCCCCGGCCATTATTATCTCTCCCATTAGCAAATTAAGAAGCTACCCAATGCACGGAAATGTGGGGTGAAGAGGGTTTGATGTTTTTGGATAAAATTTATGTGAATATATAACAAGTAAGTTTGTCTTGAGAATCTTCTTGTCTGAACGTGTATCGTAGAAAGTCCATGTACATAGGGTCACGTTGATACAGCATGGCCTTGTTTTGCAGAATCATGTGCTCCATCTTCTTGTTAGCCAGTATCTGTTCGGCAAACCTCCTTCTTTGTCTGCTTTTCAGACACATGTTAGATGCATGTAGTGTTTAATATTGTAATAATAATTATTTTTTAAAGTGTTTTTTATATGAAAATATTAAATATTTTTTTATTTTTAAAAATCTATTTTTTACATCAACAAATCAAAACAATAAAAAAAAATATATAAAAAGTACTTTTAAAAGGAAAAAAATTTAAAAACACATTGTCAGCCGCTAAAACAAAAACAGCCATGAAAGATCCTCAAGTTTGATCGGAAAGCCGCTAAAAAAAAAACAGCCATGAAAGATCCTCAAGTTTGATTGGAAGATCTTATGTAGATTCATTTGATCGATTGTTGTTTTCTTTACCAATACTGGACTTCTCGAGGACAGCGTCGTTTTCTTCTCCACAAGTTGTAGGCCCTGAAGCACATGTGTGCAATTGCTAGATGTTTTATTAATTTGAACAATGTTAATTTTTCTGAACTATAGACTATATTTGTTTTGATTGACATTTCTTAACTTAATTATTATATGATTTCAACGTCCCACACTTGTATCTGATCCAAGTAAAATTGAATAGTGTTTTTATCTCTTATTTTTACACTTTCCAAACTACCTAAAAACTCAATTCAATCTGATTAGGCGAGGTTGAAAATACCTAACTCATATCAGTATCCTCTGCTAATAACTTGCGTTTCAGCAGGCCTTGGTGGGAGTCATCGCCAGAAACGAATGTGGAAGACGCTTTTATCTATGGAAACCACTGTATAGCCAAAATAGGGGATCTGCACATGTACGCTGTCCAAGATTTGACTATTATTGGTTAGCACTTATACATTGTGGCCCTTCTCTTTGTCGGGCAACAAATCCATCTATATATATTCTGAATTAATTATGAACTTTTCAAAAGGGTTTATGATTATGATTTGATTTAACTCCTCCCCATCCTTTCCATCTGAAGGATGGGAAATTGGAAATTCATTGTTAATTTATTAGAAAGACACAACAACAACAATGTTTTGCATTGATAATAGTATACTATTATATATAGAAAATGAATAAAAAATGTTGCATTTCTCGTGATAAGTTAGTTGAAAACATTTCCTTTTCATTTGAAATAGTGAAATTAAAAAAAAAAAAACGATGGAAAATATAAGAAATCAATATACTTTTTAAACTCTCTTAATTGAGAACATGTTCCTCAATTACCTAAATGAAGGGAGAAACATAGATTTTGAATACTAGATCTTTGCATTTGTGTTTTTTATGAAAATATTTCCAGAAAACAAACAATTGATGGGAGAAAAATTTCTTTGATTTTCTTTTTTATTTCTTAAAAAATACTGTTAAGGATATTTTCTTCTTTTTTAAAACAGAGGATATTTTACAAATTTTGAGCAACGAGGAAGGGAATTTTTGTTTTCTAATAATAGGACAAGTAGAGGATGTTGGGGGTGAACATGTTGCAACCAATTGACTTTTCAAACGTGACAAGTTAATGTCACTCCAGTAATTAATACCATTCATAATATACTCGATTTTAATTTGCTACTTGAGCTCTCACTTTTATATATATTAAAAAATAATATAAATCATATCTTAATATTTTATTTAATAGCTTACTTTAATATAACCAACTTCTTTAAACAATATCCCTTCATCATCATTTAAGTATATTACTGTAGTTAGAGATTATAAAAGACAAGATTTTATTAGTACAATTATTATTAGTATAATTATTAGTATAATTAGGAGGTTGTATAATAGACTAGGTTTATGAATATATTAGGAGGTTGTATAATAGACAACAACTTACCTCTTATATTTACACGTGTAAGGTTGAATACAATAACAAGCATATAATACACAACACATGATTATGATTCTATACAAGGTAAGTATATGTATATACAAGGTAGTATTTTATTCCTATTAGGTTTTTTATAATATGTCTTTTTAAGATGAAGGTAAGAAGTCCACATGAAGTTTAAATCAAAAATAGATAAGAGAAGCATAAGGAAAAAGCTTACTAAAGATATATGCTAATTGATCATACAATGAAAAGAACCAAACTTGAATATCCTTTTTAGCAATCCTATCATGCAAAAAATGATAGTCAACTCCAACATGCTTAGTATGAGTAATAAAAATAAGATTAATAGATAAATAAGTTACAACTAAATTATCACATCAAAGTACTATCAATAAAGAGTTGTTTCCAATAAAAGCAGGAGAAACCTAAAGATATGAAAGCAAAGAGCATAGCAATAAAATCTCAATAGTATTATCAACAAAAACCTTATATTCTACTTTAGTTGATAATTGAGGCACTCTTTATTATATCCATGATTTCCATAAAATAGAGGTATTGTTGAAATACACTATGTAGCCACTAGTGAAATTTTTATTATCAATACTATCAACCCAATCATATATCAATGGAAACATATACACTCCCTAACTCAAAAAATAAGGTGTAAGGCAAGAATAAAATTCATCAATAAGCATACACACTCCCTAACTCAAAAAATAAGGTTTCATTTGTATTATCTAGTACAAATAATTGTTTTTTATCAGTTTTAAAGAGATAATCTAATGAGTATTTAAGAGAGAGATCACAGAACCGAGGTAGGGCAAGAATAAAATTCATCAATAAGCATACACACTCCCTAACTCAAAAAATAAGGTGTAGGGCAAGAATAAAATTCATCAATAAGCATACACACTCCCTAACTCAAAAAATAAGGTTTCATTTGTATTATCTAGTACAAATAATTGTTTTTTATCAGTTTTAAAGAGATAATCTAATGAGTATTTAAGAGAGAGATCACAGAACCGAGGGGCTTGGCCTAGCGGTGGAAAGGGCTTGTCTCTTTCCACAGCACATGGGTTCGAGCCCTAGCGTGCATGCCTGTCACCCTCGCGGTGCCTTACATGCCTACTAGGTTTGCAGGGTATTCAGTGGACCGTGGGGATTAATCGTGGTGCGCGTAAACTGGCCCTGACACCCCACATAAATAAAAAAAAAAAGAGAGAGAGACCATAGAAACACCACTAAAATATATGTTGATTTTAATTGAAGCAATAAAATTTTGAGTAGCTGATGTTGTTAAGGGAAGACGTGGCATACCAGGAGTTGCAGATATCACTAACGATGCAGGGGTACATCATAACTATAACTAAGAGATTGGATAATAGATGGTGCAATGAAGCCAGGAGGAGGAACTAGCATAGCAGCCACAGTAAATGCATCAAATATGATAGAAAACTGTGTAAATTGTGTTGGATTTGGATCCATAAGAGTTATTGTTACAGTAGGGCTCTAATAGCAAGTTAGAGATTATAGAAACTAAGATTTCTGAATATATTAGGAGGTTGCACAATAGATAACAACCCTTTTTTATATTTGAATGTGTAAGGTTGAATACAATAACAAACATATAATGCACTCCACAGAATTATGATCCTATGCAAGTAAATGTATCTACAAGGTAATCCTATAATTCCTATTCGGCTTTTCATTCTAAGTATCATCCACCATTCTTTTTCCCAATAATTTTAAAAATTCACATGATCTAGTTTCTACATGTAAATCAACAAAGGAACCATGATAGGATTTACATCAATATTAATTAAACCATATATACACTTCAAATATGACAGATTCTCGTTGTTTGAATTATTGGATTCCACGCATCATATGACTTAAACCAGAAACAAGTAGCCAAGTCTGTTTCAAATAGGAAGAGGACAACTTTATGATTAATTTCAAATTCAAACCTTCAAAAAGAGTGAGGTGAGATTTTAAAACATGGAGAGCTGCCCATCACGACAAAAAAGAAAAAGAAAAAACAGCAACACATCTAGTATGGACACCAGCATAACACTTGCTTATACTAATGACAAGCAAGATAGGCTCCCACTTGCTTATACTAAGGTGGCGTGATCAAGTGGATACTAATTAAGAGCCCTAGAGGACAAAACTGAGTGAGGATAAAACTAAAGTCACTTTCAAACAAGCTATATATATTATATATATTGGAGAGCAATCCAACCAACTTTCTATATAAACACACTAACACACACATGTTAGGTGTACAGCTCTAGTGCTACTACAATATTGTGCACTAGAAAACATTGATTGCGAGCTTATTGAGTGTAGTGCCAGTACTAGTTTTGTTTTGATTCATTTTTTAAAGTTCAATTCACAGTTGGCATCCTTAAGGTTGAAAATCAATAGCGAATTATAGCCCAGAACTGGCCTTTGAAACTCTCAATTATTCCAGGGAGTGAAGAATAGCTGGCTAGGTTCCACCAGTTGCTTACTTCACCCAAACCCTGTTAATTTAGCTGACCTCCTTATTAAGTCTTCTATGATTAAATAATGACAAAAAACGAATAAAGCTAGAATGATATTTAGGGCAAAAGGACAACTTCGATAAGTTAAGAACAACTTTTTTCTCCCAAATTTCAAGCCCTCAATTTTGCATGTGATAATTAACTTGCTATACCCAACTTTCTTCATTTAAATGAAACCTTGGATGAAAGTAAACTTGAATAATGAGAATTTTTGTCGGGTTTGTAAGGTTCTTTTGTTGTACGCATTAAAAAAAGAAGAAGAACAAAGACAGCATTTAACATATCTTGCCAAAAAGAGAAAAGTTTATATGTTCTATCAGTTACACTATGATTCGTCAGCTAATTTACATCACATAACGATAGTAGTAAAAAACTATTAGTTTTCGGGTATTAATTAATATGTCAATAATTGAGCTTTATAATGAGATTAGCTTTCACTCCTCTCCTTATTGAACTGAAATTTCAATTTTCAATTCAAACCAATGGCTATATCAAATCTCATTAAAGTTCCTCTTAGATTGAAAGTTAAATTGCAAAAAAATTTCAGAAATCATGAAAGCACATAGAAACTTTTTTTACATTTAATCCAAATACACACTAGATGTCGACATGTGCTATGTTAAGAGACAATTTTTTTTAAATGATATTTAAATGTCACATGTAAGTTTTTAAAGAAAAAAATCAATTACTCAAAATTAAAGATTCAAGTGAGTCAAATAAATTAGTTTTATTGTAATTAGATTATAAGAAAATAGACAATGATAATAAACAGTTCAAAAATTAAAAATGATCATGATAATCCAAGAAAAAAACTTTTTTTTCATAAGGAGAAAAATAATATAATTTAATCTTCAACCAATTAAATATAAAATAATGAAATTGAATCGTAAAGTATAAAAAACAATTAGTCTAAGTTAATCTAAGTTAGTATGATAGATATGTAACTCGGGTAATAAGGAGTGAGCTAACGCAGGTTAACCCTTAACAATTGTGATTCATATCATGAGATTAAGATAATCCGATATAAATAAAATAAAATAAAATCACAAAGATTTTTTTATTTATAAAAAAAACAATGTTGAATGATAGTTTTGCAACGGTACCTAGTAGCCTTCTGCTCATTTTGTTGTTAGGAATGTTTCTACTGCAATTTGGTTTTCTGACACTGACACGAATCAATACATCATTGTTGATTTTGTAACTTTAATCGATTTTGTATTCTATTTTAGTAATAATTATTTGCATGTTAATGACATAAGACTTGACATATCCTATTTTGAATTATTTCATGATAATCAATGTTGAAAATCTCAATATTAAGACCATTGTTTTTTTTAAAAGGGCAAAAAAAAAAACTAGACTGTAGAAGTGAATAATTAAAGGTATATATGGCCACAATAGTTTTACCTTCAATATCTAAAATGAGGAAATATTTCAAGTTTAAAAGAGACAATTATCAGTCGAATGACTATCAATTTGAGTCCTAAATATCATTGTTGATCAGAGGGATAGCTCAAATATATCCAAGCCATTGTTTTAAATAACGGTCGGCCTTTTGATGAAAAAATTCCACGATTTAAAACCATGACCCAAGCACTCACGATAAGAGGTTGAATGTAGTTAATGCATGCCTTGGATCCTACTAATAATGGCCGTATCAGTTTCTAGTTTTACTGTTGCATTGAAGATCTAATGTGTCTTGAATTACCTGTGTTATTGAGAGTAACCCTCTACCATTGCCTATTTCTCTACTTCGATCTTTTCAAAAATTTGAAGCAGCTGTGAGATGGAAAACTGAACTGGGATGTTAGTATGTTACTGTATAATTAAGAGTGCATTGGCAGCCAATTATTTCCCTAAATTAAAATAAATTTAGCAAATGGAACGTCAACGCATAACATTTTTTCAAAGAAACATATAACCTAATTTTTTGATTGAATGTTCTGAAAATAGGCCTTCAGAGCATTGGTTTTTATTGAATGCAAGCCCCATTACCACTAAGATTATGGTTGAAAGCATCGAATTTGAACATTGCTGTGTACTATATACCTTGTCATCAATTAATACAGTACTTTAGATCACTGCTTACCCAAAAAAAAAAATACAGTACTTTAGACTTTGTACTATCAGCGCAGATTTTCGTCTGGGAATCTAATTACTGAATATTGTTATGTTCCTTCTTCTTCTTCTTCTTCTTTTTGTTAATAGTTGAAATTTTATTAAGAAAAAGGCTACAAAGATAAGAACCTAAGTTATATCAGATGAACAAATAGAGGAAAGGAAGCATAAGAACTGTTGCATGAAACAAGAGAGAGCAACAAATGAAGGAACAAACAAAGCATAAGAAACCAACTTGTTATGTTCCTTATAGAAAGATAATCGAGGCTACCAGAATTTGGAGGTGGCCAAGCACACAAGTACACAGAATCTATGTCGCGTTAACAAAATGAAAATAGCATAACAATACGAAGAAATGCATGGAGCCCATTTCAAATCTTTATTCCTACAATTTGCTCCTTACATGCATTGATATGAATATTCTCGCCAACACTAACACACTAGCAGCAAATTACAGTGCTGGCCTCTTTTTTTGGTTCTTCTGTTGCCTTTTTCTTCTAAATACACACCATGAAGAACCAAGTCCCTCCTTCACAGCTGCACCTAGCATTGTCCACTCCTATAATCTCACTTTCCTTGGCCTAATTAACAGGAAAAAAATATATTTTTGGCACCCTCTCAATTGTTTTTTTGTTGAAGCCAGGTTGTGAAGACATCTAGGGTTTTCATGTCGGCCCTATAATATTTCTGTGTGAATTCTGACAAAGTTGGCCATGTGAAGTCCGGATATGCCCTCGGATTTTTAGAGTCGATCAAGGTATTTGGTGGCTTCACTACCTTATCCAGTTTTGGACAGAGAAAGAAAGCAAGGGATTTCCTCACTGTTACATTATTTACCACCGCTCTATGCAAGCAACTCTTGAAAATGCCATTTGATAGAGCCTGAAACAACACAAAGTTTATTAGTTTGTCATATTAATCGTACAGTAATTCTTTGATTAGACACGTACTGTTTTGGGATAGCCTCGAAAGAGTAAGATTGACTCTCTTTATGTGACGTAGGAGGAAACAAGTAGAAAGGGTTTTGACTAACCTAGTTGTTTTTTGATGATCTTACCGTGAATGTGTCACCGATGTTGACGACGAATGCTTCCGGATCAGGACTGACGGAGTGCCATTTTTCATCGACGAACACTTGAAGGCCACCGACATGATCTTGATGGAGGATTGTTAAGGATGTGGGATCACAATGAGGCCCAGTGCCAAGAGTTAAATCCGGCTTTTGGCAAGGAGGGTAGTAATTCAGTCTCATTATTGAATCGTTTCCTTCGAAGAAATCTCTAAAATATTCTCTTCCAACTCCTAGACTTACTCCTAATAGCTCCATAATTCCAAGGGAAAGA
>NW_011500093.1:89843-99916 GCF_000495115.2 Populus euphratica
AAAGAGTGTTCATGGCTTCACAATATTCTTGGTAAACCTTCCTATTCATAACAAAATCACAAATTATTGTATTATGTCTTCACTGGCTAATATTATAAGAGAAAACATTGTGTAATATTATGGTTTCTTACCCGAATTGTTTGAAATTTTCTCCCATTACATTCAAGAAGTATTCTTGGACGATTTCAGAAGACTGATCATTGTCAGCACAATATCGGAAAGAAAGTGTTTCTTTCCATGGAAGTTTGGAGGAGAATCTTCCAGTGAAGCTACTAGCATACCCATATTGCTCTCCTATCTTTCTTTGAGCTCTTTGCTTCTCTGAGAGTTGTATTCCAAAAAACATGTTCATATACTCATGAGCTTTAGCTATAAGCTTTGAATGAACTCCATGGTTAACAACGAGAAAGAATCCATGCTTCTTGCATGCCTCATTTACTAGCTGAGTAGCTTTTGAGACTGCCAAAGGATCTCCAGTGAGGAAGCTTCCAAAATCAATAGGGGGGATTGCAAGTTTTGGGGATTGAAGGCATGGTTTTTCGTGGTCAGGCCAAATGAACTGAGAGGGTATATTGGCTTGGTGTTGAAGAATTGAAGCATCAAATACTAATGGCTGTCGAGAAGGTGGAAGAGTAGGAGGCATTATCATGTTTGTAGCGAAACAATCAACGGCATATAATGATAAACACACACACACACACACACACATATATGTGTGTGTGTGTGTGTATTTCAATTTCCACTTACTTCAGGAAAATATATATTATAGGAACTAGAAGGACTTATGTTTAGTTGATGAGAGAAATTGAGACGAGATCGTGGATCATTGAGAGAGGATAGAGGAGGTAAGTAGAGTTTAATAGGAAGTTAGAAGGCAGAGGAGGGAAAAGCCAAGGCCAGTCGTTTGTAAAGGTCAGTGAACAATATTGGCATCTTATTGTTTTCACAGTTGCGTCATTCCTCTCTAGAGAGTAAGTCTCCTCTACCCTACTTAGTCTTAATATTTTACCCTCGTTAACAGAGACACACACAAGCACATACACACGACCCCTGATGCATGTAAAAACCGATGCCCTTGTAACTTCTTTTTATCTCCCGGAAAGCACTCTAGAACAACCCATGTTTGAATAAAAGCTGACCGAAATGTTTTCATAAAAAAACCTGAAAAATTAACTGAAAAGGATAGAAAGATATATAATATACTCGAGACCTTATACACAATAGTTTAAATATAGATGAGTAGGATCGATTAAAAAAAGAAAAAAAATGTGTGAGGACCTATGATAAAAAAGGTTCTCTACCTCGGATACTCCCACTAAACTAGAATCTAGTTGAGAATTTTATGTTTCTTTGTGTAATGGCCCTACGTTCTTACGCTTCATCTGGCTATATGCTTATTTTTGGGTACATGCATGTGATGTCTTTGTGTGTATAGTTATTCCATGAACAGATATATATAGCTGTTCTGTGTGTGTAGCATGGTAATTAGCCTAAAGGAAGATTCTAATTAGACCGATTTGCGGAGTCCCACTGGCTTCGGTCGCTGACAGCAGTGAAGAGATAGATCGAGAGAGATTTGAAAATATATATGTGTTTCATAGGAAAAATCAAGATGGGTAGGGTAAATAATTGAGCTAAATACCTGGTTTGTTTAATTAATTCTTCTTCTACCCAAGCTGCACGAGCTGTCTTGTTTCCCTTCTTTTTCCTAGTGTATATAAAAATGCTTGATGAAAAATGATTGTGTTATACTAGTTTGTTAGAATTTTTATTTAATTAATAAGATTTCTTATCAGAGTACACTAATTAGTGGTATAATTTCTGGCCAATATATTCATAATTTTAAGAGTGGTGAATCAGTCATTAAAGCTTCGAAGATTATAAATACCTGTCTATTTTGATTCTAACAATTGGTATTAGAGCATAGGTTGATTAAAAGAGCAAGGAAGTAAGAAAAACAAGACGTACGTAGCAGCGGTCGAAGTGACGTAACAACAGCAACCCCTTCCATGGCATCACTTTTTTTATCAATTCCAACAGCACATACGAGGCAACAGAACTCCAAGAATGAACCACCAGCAGCATAAAAATCACTCTCTAATATCAGCAGCTTGGAACAAGACACAACAATAATTTCTCCAGCAAGCAGCAGCAGATAAATCAGTTGTAGAAGTCAGCGATTCGAGCTTCAATTCCAGCAGAACTAAACAGACAAAGAACCAGCTCCTTCACGTGACAGCAGGCCTCCATCATAGCTGCAAACCTTTTTAAATTTGAATAGGTTTGGTCATCCAGCAAATTATAGTAGCAAACTAACTTCAACGCAGCATCCAGCAGATCTCAAGCACAGCAGCGCCAGTCTCTTTTTAAAGTAAACAACAGCCTCCTTGATCAGGCAACTGCAAGCAGCAGTATAATTGGTTGCAGTTTCTCAGAAGCAACATAGTACAATCGAAATAACAGTTGTTCAGTTGAACAGCAGCAGCAGAAATTTGGGATAAAATTAGTAAAACAATTCATCCTAAGTTCAAAACAATAACCAACACCAGCAGCAATAGCTTCCAGGTTGAACAAAAAGCTTATAAGTTGAATAAGTAGCATTGACCGTATGGATGGAATTCTTGAGGGTGTTAGTGGTTGTCTTTTTTGCTGTATGGATGATCTATTACGTAAGTGATCCAACCTAGTATTTGAAAATTTTAACGTAAAATTTGGTCTATGCTTTCTTTTTGTATTAGCTAAGAGTATATGATTCATGACGAATAAGGTTATCTTTAATGATGGAACCGCGAGCTTCAAAGACAGTTTCCCTTTGATTCTATATCATCTCTTGAATTAATTCAAGTTTGCAGATAAGTTCCTCGAAGCTACTAGAACTAATTTACTTATGGGGATTGAAGGTATTATAGACTGGTCTAACAACCAAATAAAAGTTTTAAGCGTGACACATCAGCTCCTTTAGTTCTCATACCATTTTTCTCTTTTGTATATGTTGGCTTCCTATTTTTCATTGTTTGCTTTCTATTTTTGTCTTATTCTATTTTCTTCTCTATTTTTCTTTCTCCTTGTCCATTGCTTTTGGTTATCTTCTGCTTAGCCCCTTCACTATATTAACATCTTCCAAAAAATAAATAGCATTGATAATAATTTCCTTAATGCAAGAGTTCCAAAAAATATTTTTATTATGACTTGTAATAATTTTATTCAATCAGTCATTCCATACTTTGATGATCATTATAATTATAATTATTAGAATATACTAATAAAAAATTTTCTATGATCAAAGAAGTTCTGACAAATTATTTGTTAAGAAATAATTCAACTATCATCCAAATCAACAATGTTAAATGTGGCTACAATAAAGATAAAAGTGCAATGATAAAGAATTTTTTTAAAAAAAATTATTTTTTTCAATTAATTGATTGATCAATATTAGAAATTATTCTTTGTGATTTGATGAAAAAGAAGTATCATATAACAACTAGAGTAAAAAGGCAGCAACTTTAAACACTTCATAAATAATTCAAATTGCTTAGGATGAATATGGGAGAGTTAGTCACATTAATTTTCTTGAACAATGGTAATCATTAATAAGATGTGAATCCATATCAATAAAATAGAGGATATTACTATCATTGAAAAAACTCTTTGATCATTAACAAAAAAATTCATTGTTGTAGTGTGTTGAAGCTAAGGATGTTGATAAACTTTTCTTTGATGAATTACAAAGTTCCTTCCTAAATCACAAACAAAAATTAAATTGAAAAGACAAGAAAGAGTAAGCTTTACAGATTTCATCTAATAATCATTTTTCTATCTATAAAAAGGTGGACAAGGAAGTGAAAGAAGCACAAACAATAATAATATTAGATTTTCACATAAAAATTTAAAGATAATTAGTTTTCTAATTCTTAAAGAAGTGATAAATGATTTGACAATAATTATTCAACCTTTTACAAGCCAACACTAATGGACAAATTAAAAGTTGAATACTTTAAGTGTCATATGTATGAACATTATAAATCTGAATATTAAACTAATTTGAAAAGAAATGGTGATAGAAAATCTAATTTTATAGAGAAGGAAGCTGATGTCTTTATCAATGACTAACCATATGAATGAGAAAAATCCAAAAAATTTATGGTGCTTAGACATTAAGTGTAGCAATCACTTGAGTAGAGATAAATCAATCTTCTCTAATTTAGATTAATCTTATCAAGATTTTATAAAGTTTGGTAACAAGTAAAAAATTATCATTATAGAAAAAGGAATAGCAGTAATCCAAACAAAAAAGAATGTTTTCTTTGTTCCAAAATTAAAAAAAAAAATTCTAAACATTGGCCAACTTTAAGGGGAAAAAAAGGTATAAAGTTTATATTAGAAACAAAATATATAGAACTGAAGATGATAAATTAGGATTAAGTTTTTAGGATCCCATCAGTTTTCTAAGATGATAAGATGATGAACGAAACTTGGGTTCAAAGTCTAAGAAATAGAACCCTTGGACAATACGGATCATACCTTTAGATATGTCTATAGAGTGGCAAAAGAGACGTTATAGATCTCTTGAAGTCTATGTTTGTTTTGAAATAAATTTAGAATTACTCCTAGAAAAATATTTTTTATATTAACCACCTAAAGTTTTTTTATCTGAATATTTACAGCGGACAATTATTCCCAATAATATTTTGAATATTTATCCCTTTAGGGTTTCTTTATCCAAATATTTTTAGTGAATAATAACAAATTATTCCTAATAAATTTTGGATATTTACCCTTTTGGGATTTCTTTATCTAAACATTAATAGTGAATAATAACAAATTATTTCTAATAATATTTTGGATATTTACCCATTTAGGATTTCTTTATCCAAACATTAATAGTGAATATAGATGAGTTCCCTAAAAAATAAGATTTTTATATTTTTGGAATATTAGCCAACACCCTTTGGAATTTACAAACATGTTGTAAAATCCAAAAATACAAGAAAATAATTTTTGTTGTGTTTAAGAAATCCATGCGAAAACACATTTTGAAACTTCAAATATTTGTTTTTTTATGAAAAAAACGTTAAAAAAACATGTTAGGGTATTGGCCGTATACATGGAAACAAAACATTTTTCATTTTTATATTTTTTTGATGTCTCGACGAAAACCGGGTATTTTAATACCAAATTTATATCTTTACAGTATAAAAATACAAATCAATATTGATCAAAATACAGTAACAAAATTACAAAAAATCACAGATTTTTTGAAATAATTCTTTGAAGAAAATGTTTTGGATGGGTCAGACCCGACCCAAAAGGAAACTGAGTCGAAATCAGCCCAAAATAAAATGAGCCCCCTTTCTATAAGGCTGGACTCAGCCCAGCAGCATAGGCTGGGCTGATGTTCCAGCCCGCAACAAACAATAACCCGGTACTATGCATGAGCACAGTACTCGATTAATTAATTAGCCCGTACTGTACACCTGCACAATAACTAGTGAATTAATTAGGAGTTACTGTGCACTTGCACAGTAACTGTTAATTATCTTCTAGTTTGCAGAACATGCACAGTGCATGTTCTGCATGCAAGAAGACGAACCCTAAATAGTGATGAGGGGGAGGGAGTTACCTGCATGCAAGAAGGCTGGTTTGGTAGTGGTGTTGCTGTGACAGCTCTTCCTCCTCCTTGCTGCATTTCGCGTGACTTCTTTCCTCTATTTTCTTTGTTCCCTTTGTCAACAATATTGTTCTTCCTTCTCTGCAGCAGCCCCCCTCTCTTCTCTATATTTGAAAGCCTCCCTTCTTTCAAAAAAACTTCCTTTTCCTTCTTTTTTTTTTTGTTCAAAACTCTCCCTATCCTTTCCTTCCTTTCTCTCTGTTCTCTCTTTCGTTCAAAAACTTTCCCTCTCGGTTTCTCTCCAAAACTTCCTCCTTTTCCTTTCCTCTCTATGTTCTCTCTTTCAAACTTCTCTCGTTCATACTTCTCTCCCTCATTCAATTTTTCCAAAAGCTTTTCCTCCTCTCACTCTCTTTCATTCAAAAACTACCCCTCCAGTCCTCCTGAAAAGCCTCCTCCTTCTGCTGGTGTAGGGCGCAGTATTTATAGGGCAAAGAGGATCGGGGAACGTGTCCCTGCTGTTGCGCATGAGGAGTAGAGGTGTCCCCCCATAACACCGGACGAGGTCTCCAATGGGCACGCCTTTGCTGGCTTGTCGTTACAAGGGGGTATAGGGCTTTGAGGTTTTGGCAGCACGCAGGGAGAGAGAGAGATAATGTCTCTCAAAACGACATTGTTCCTCTTCCTCTTTTATATATATATATATATATATATATATATTATTTTATTTACGGGGTACTCAAAAATGGGTTACAACAAGAATGATGAAAGAAAGGAAAAATATAAAAAAAACACCACATTTAATAGATGATCAAAACACACCTAATGGTTATAGGTCACGTGTTAGAAAAATGCCTATATTGACGGGTGATTATAAAGTAACTAAAATTGATTAATTTAATGATCCACTTACTTATTTTGATCTATTTTTATATTATGATCCTATAAATTTTAAAGATATAATTAAATAAATAAAGTAGAAAAAGGTTATGAAAGAGAAAATTTATACCAAAGAGAAAAACAACATTTGAAAATTGATAGAGCTTTTAAAATGACAAAACACGATTGGTGTAAAATAAGTGTATTAGATAAGATTGAAGGCAAATGATGAAATTGACAAATTTAAAGCATGTTTGGTAGCTAAAGGTTATAAGCAAAAGTACGATGCTGATTTCAAGTTTTTCTTTTAATTGGAAGGCATGATATAATGAGATTGATTATTTATTTGGCAATTCAAAATTCATGGCCTATCTCTCTGTTGGATATGAAATTAGCTTTTTTATAAAGAGACCTTTAAGAATAAAATTTATTGATGAAACAACTAGTTATATGAAATTTGGTAATGTGCATAAGGTATATAAGTTCAAAAAGGCTTTTCACATGTTAAAGCAAGCCCAATTATGCAATCATATATATGTTTATTTCGTGAAGGAAGGGTTTAAAAAATGTTCATATGAGTATATATTTTTTATTAAAATCAAACATGATAGAAAGATTTTTTTATGATTATATGTAGATGATTTAATTTATACTAGAAATAATAAGATCATGTTTGGAAAAATTAAAAGGTCTCTAATAACTAAATTTGATATGTTTGATTTTGAAAAATTGCTTTACTTTCTTGGCTTTGACATTGTTCAATCAAATGCCATTATATTTCTTTTTTTTAAATGTGTTTAACTTAAAGCTAAATAAAGATCATGAAATAAAAAAAGGTTGATAGCACACTTTACAATAAAATTTAGGGAGTTGGATTTATTTGCTAATAAAGAGGCTATATTAATGCATTTAATAAGTCTTATCACTAGTGACATGAAAAATCTAATAGAATTTCTTGCTAAGAAGAACAAGTTAATCCCTTTATTAAAAAGTGTCTAGAAGCCCCCACTAGAGATTTATAGAAAGGAAATGCATTTCAGATATGCATTATTTTTATTTTAAAAAATACATTTCTGTGAAGAATTATGCAACCTAAGGTGATATGAGTGATAAGTATGAGGGGGATTCTTAGAAGAAATATTTCTTAGACTTGGTGTCAAAATGTTTGTTTTGATTACCCTATTAACGTTGAATGAGTGATCTTATTTTGATTTAAGAGGGTTATAAATCCTTGTGATACATAAATTTTTATGGGATGATCCTTTATGATTTTTTCTTGATCTTTCATTTCTACTAAGAGAATGATTTTCTTTAGAAGATCATTCATGTTGGTTATCTTTATATAACAAAAAAAAGGCTTATATCATAGTAAATTAGCATCTTCTACTCGTATATGATTTTTCATTACTTGCTTCACCTTAAGCAAGCTTCTATCTAATAAGATATAAAGTTTTCTTTGGATGGTATGTTCCATTACCCTTCCTATCAAGATCTTTAAAGCTATTAACTCAAGTAATTTTTCAACTTAAGCATCTCCTTATTAAACCTCTTCAAATATGCTCGTATAGACTCTCCCTCTTGTTAGGTAATATCAAATAGCTTTATAGATCTTTTTTTGGCTGGTATACTGGTGTTAAAGTGTGTCACTAGCTTGGCAAAGAAGTCACTAAACCTTTCATTAGAGCTTGCCTCCAAATTATTGTATCATGCATGCGTAAATTCTCAAAAGGTTATGAGGAGGATTTTGTATATTGAGTTATTATCAAGGATGAGAAACTCTAAGCTATCATGTATATTTTGTAAATGTTTTCTCGATTCAATTAGGTCATTATAGTTGTCCAAAATTATTTTTGTGAAAATATAGTTCTTAGAGAATCGAGTTTTCAATATTTGATTAGATAAAAGAGAACCTCTTCACTAATAGGAATATAAATATTCTCCTGGGTATACTCATATATAAACCATCTCTTAGTGATAAATACTTAAAAATGTATTTTTATCATGGTTTTATATCATTATTTTACACTTGAAGTATCAATAACTCCTTAACTAAAGCATGTTTTATAATAATATATCTAATAATATAAGATACCTTTAATTTGGAGTAAATGTTTATTTTAAATGTAGGCCTATCACATAAATAAAAGGATTGATTGATGACTTTAAGAACTTAAATTGCAAGGGCAAAGAGATTACCAAAATTAGAAAAGAGATGTCGGTGCAATCCAAACTAGAACATTGTACGGTAATTAGGTCATATCTGGAGCTATAGATCTCAGATTTAGGTCTACTTTATATGTATGGAAAGGTAAGACATAGGCCTACAACTTTCATATGGAGCTAAAGATCTACAAAGGCCATTTTCAAGTCCAAATTATAGCAACAACAAAAAAACCTGAATCTGTCCTCCAGCCCGAGCACTGTTCAGTATTTTAGCCATATCTGGAGTTATAGAAGTCCAAATGAGTAGAAATTAAAGATCCAAGTGAGTCAAATAAATTAGTTTTATTGTAATTAGATTATAAGAAAATAGACAATGATAGTAAACGGTACAAAAATTAAAAACGGTCATGATAATCCAAGAAAAAAACTTTTTTTTTCATAAGGAGAAAAATAATATAGTTCAATCTTTAACCAATTAAATATAAAATAATGAAATTAAATCACAAAGGTATAAAAAAACAACTAGTCTAAGTCAACCTGAGTTAGCATGATAGATATATAACTGGGGTAATAAGGAGTGAGCCAACACAGGTTAACCCTTAACAACTGTGACTCATATCATGAGATTAAGATAATCCGATATAAATGAAATCAGAGAAAATCATAAAGCCTTTTTTTATTTATAAAAAAACAATGTTGAATGATAGTTTTACAACAATACCCAGTAGCCCTCTACTTATCTTGTTGTTGGAAATGTTTTTACTACGACTTAGTTCCCTGACACCGGCACGAATCAACACATCACTCCTGATTTTGTAACTTTGACTGATTTCGTATTTTATTTTGGTAATGATTGTTTTGGTAATGATTGTTTGTATGTTGGCGACGATAAGACCTTGACATATCCCATTTTGAATTATTTTGTGATAATCAATGTTGAAAATCTCAATATTAAGACCATTGGTTTTTTTTTTTAAAAGGGCAAAAAAAAAAAAAAACTAGACTACAGAAGTGAATAATTAAAGGTATATAGGGCCAAAATAGTTTTACCTTCAATATCTAAAATGAGGAAATATTTTTTATATACATCAAGTTTAAAAGAGATAATTATCAGTCGAATGACTATCAAGTTGAGTCCTAAATATCATTGTTGATCAGAGGGATAACTCAAATATATCCAAGCCATTGTTTTAAATAACGGTCGGCCTTTTGATGAAAAAATTCCACGATTTAAAAGCACTCACGATAAGAGGTTGAATGTAGTTAATGCATGCCTTGGATCCTACTAATAATGGCCGGATCAGTTTCTAGTTTTACTGTTGCATTGAAGATCTAATGTGTCTTGAATTACCTGTGTTATTGAGAGTAACCCTCTACCATTGCCTATTTCTCTACTTCGATCCTTTCAAAAATTTGAAGCAGC